>NC_050592.1:15516224-15820153 GCF_013368585.1 Megalops cyprinoides
TGTGTATTATAATGAATTAAACTTTCTGAAGGTGGATCATTAACTCACCAGCAGTGTACTGATATCGGCCTCACTGAAGAGAAAACTGGGAGGCAATTAAATAGCATGTTAGGTTGCAGTGTGACATAATGGTAAAGGAGATGAACTTGTAACCAGTAGATGGGCTGGGTGGGCTGCTGTTGATTCCTTGACTAAGGTACTTAACCTCAGTTGCCTGAGTAAATACCTTTCAGATTAAATAGAAAATGTGTCAAATGTGTGCAAGTTATGCTGGATAAGGTCTGCTAAACAAACAATACAATGTAACAATGGTAATGTTTTAGAGGTACAGACAGACCCACCCATAAATTCATTAAATAGCCTTTGATCACTGGAGAGACATTTTAGTTGGTAAGGGAATTCCTGTGGCATAGTTGCTATTATTGGTGTGGCAGAAGCTTTCATAATACTGTAGGAGTGGTGTGTGTTTTCCTCTTAATTAAAGTAGAAAAACAGACTATTGGGAATACCTCATATAAACGCCATTCATCACGTGCTCTAGGGAATCCTTTCCAGACAGCCCAGATGAGATTAATCTGTGCTCAGAGTGAGTGGGGGTTCCTCCCGGGCACAGAGTCATGTAATGTTATTCCTCTTCATCAAATCCTGTGAGAGCGGCCTCCCCCTTTTTTGATGAAACAAAAATCAAAGATGCCAGAATTTACAGGAGTGAAACTGGGCCAAGATACATATGGCAATTAACCGTGGTTCATAGTCTGAAGATCTAGCCATTGAGCCTTATGATCTTATCAGTCTTCTGTGTGTTATGGAGCATTTAATGCTACTGTAGAGAGCAGAAAATGAAGTCTCCCCTCATTTCTTTTGCTGTGGTGTAACTAGCATTCCTGTAAAAGTGAATGTTGGGAATGGTGGTGTGCATTTTGAAAAGGAGTGGAGAATAGCAGATGAAACATCACACATGTACATATCAAAGACATCATTCAACATAATAATTATGATGGCCTTGCTTGATTTCTTAAATGGGTACAGTTCTACTGTGGTTTGAAGATGCAAGTCTCCTGTTGAAATGCTCCAGGAAACTAGCATACACTGAAAAGGCAGCTATTGAAAGAGTTGTGTGATATGTGCTGGGAGAGAGCTTTGAAAAGGGTACTTTATTTGGAGACGTAATGACTATTGATTGGGGAAGACCACAGCGGTCGAAGCCGCAGCATGACTGAAGCGATCAATATGATCTAACATTGAAACAAATCAACTTGAAAAGCTATTTCCTTTTAAGGACATTATGAATGCATCCAATTTTATGCCTAATCCTCAGATTTATAGCAAGCTTTGAAGTGCTTTTAAAACTTAAGCAACACACCAAACCAATTAATTAAAAATGATAAACGCGAGACTTAACCACAGGAAAAAAAAAAATCAGTCAATCTCCACCATAGGAAAAAAAAACACTAATTAAATTAGGATTAGAACTCCATCTTTATCTTGTCATGGACTTTCTAACCGATTAATATCCCAATTTAGTATGTAATTGCTGTTTTACTGTATTTTATTTTAGAATAGTGTGTAGTTCTCTGTAAATCAGTTTGTAAAACACTGTAGAACAACTGCATCTGCAAGATGTGATCCTCAAAATCTAATTAGTAACAATCATTTATCCTTGGGAGACATAATCATCATCAGTCAGCCAGCTCACCTGTCACCATGATTGCCATCATTTCAAACCATTATTATTATTTATTTGCTCAGCGTACGTCCTCATGTGAGTTACTTATGTCACTCACAACAATTACCAATGTATTCCTTCTGGATCAATGCACAATGGTAGTATAATTTTAATGCATCTTCCTCGAGAAGCTTTTACACTTTATCTCAGAGAATACAGTGCCCTATCACAACCCTTAAAGAATATTGTGGAGAGTGTTTTAAGGCACTTGTTTTCCTCAGGCAAGCTATCTTATATACCTTTATCTGTATACCCTATGTGTATGTACGGTGAGCTGTTTCATTTTACCATTTTAGCAGAAAAGGAAAATCCACACAACATTGTTTGAAATTTAAATGTAATATGACTTTGGCAAACCTGGTGTCATGTTCATAGCAAATGTGTGTTTGAGATAAAACTTAGTGTGGTTACAAGCTCATTCTGTCTTTGTATGGCATGAATTTGTGCCCCAGAGGGTTTTCAATCTGCCGATGCCTGTAAAAAGTACTCAGCAATGGGAGTCTCAGCTGTCCAAGTTCTGATGTTGTGTGCTGATGTAGCCGAGAGAGCCCACATCCTGTTCTATCAGCATGCTTTTTTCTTACTTCCTGTGCATTGCGTATTGCATTATCGAGCCATATTAGAATACCTTACAGTGTTCATGACTCCACTGCCCACAATCCAGAGCAAAGGCTGGCCTGTGAAGTTGAGCCTACAAAGTTTTGTCTGGAGCATAGTTTTGAGTCAGTCTGTCAGTCTTGATCTAATATAGTCTTGATCTAACTCCTCATAGTATATTGCAATATATAGAGAATAGAGAATAAATATCATGGTAAACAAATACAGAAGAGTGTGAAGTAACATATTATTTATAAAATATATATATAAAAAATAAAACATTTTGATTGCAATTGGTTGTAATTCTTATGTATTGTATTTCAGGTTGCAAGTTTCACATGGATATACTGGGTTCAATTCATAACAAAACTCTACTTAAAACTAAGTAGAAATGGCAAAAACACATTCACAGTGAACATTTCAAAATTGGAAATGTAAAAAACACATGAACCTAAAAAGGTGTATAAATACATACATTAAACAAGGCAACCCAATATTCACTAATCAGCTACTCATTGAGAATTGTGTTCAGTTGATTTGTCTGATCTGACTGTGTGATTGCCCTAAACAAACCCTGGAGTAGACTACAGACTATACATGTGCTGTATCAGTTTATATGATTGTCTTACTGTGTCTTTCATTGGAATTTCCCACAATGCTTTGAATTATGCAACATAAGATGTAGATAAAGGCTGAAGAAGCCATCCAGCCAGGCCAGACCAATGGTGAGATGTTATTAGGTGTACCAGAGAATTCACAAGAATGGAAGAAAGTGCGAAATGGTCCATGGTATTACAAACTATACATGTGCTGTACCAGTTTATACGATTGTCACACACACATGGGATTGATAGTTTGTTAAGACCCAGCACCCAAAGCCAGTAAAAACTAGCCTTTTGTGCCTTCGCATCTTTAAGGCACAGAGTTACTGGAATAAAATCTGCATGAGCTGTGTAAACAGTTCAGGAAGTGATCAGCTTACTGATCTCAGATATGTCTGGGAAGGCCTACAGTATCAAGGAGCAGAACCACACCCTAATTAAGCCTCCAGTGGGTGGGCCTTTACTCAGACTCTGAAGCCTTGATTCGGCCACAGAACCAGCATCAAAGACCAGAGCATCAAAGCTGATGGGCCTTAAACTCTGCTGCTTTTAAAGAGCAATCAAAATCTAACTTAATTGAGTGTCTATCCGGTTTATTCACTTCGAACTATTGATGACAGTATCCACATCCCTGGACCTTTCTCCTGGATTATGGCTTTAGTATTTACTTTCACTAATGTTTATTTTAAAACCCATTTTTGTCATGTAACTATCTGTTATAGTTCTCTTACTTCAGACCTTCGCTGTTAATCCCACACACTTCAAGGGAAGAGAAAGAGACTGCTCTGAGACTTTGTATTTTAGGTATGTTCTTTTATTTTCACTTTTGCATTATATTTTTTAACCAGTTATGTTCTATGACACCTAGTGTCATGGAGCGGACCGAAGGCATTCTTTTTGCTGCACAATAATTCACACTTTCTCCACACCTTCCTGAGAAGACATTCTTGCTTGGTTAGAGCAGTTCAGGGAGCAGGAGACTTGGGGAAGGAAAGGAAATTGAGGCTGTAAGGAAATTAACTTCCTGCTTATTGCCAGACCCACAGGAATTTCATTATGATTTAACTCATTTGTCTCATAGGTAAAACAGCAAAATAAGCATCAACAGAGACACTGAAACGTAAAATCCCTGTAAAATGTTAAATATAGCAATTGGATTAAAAATCAGCAAGTTTGTGCCTTTATTTTTTATTTTTCCTCATCTCCCACAAACTTTCAATTTTATGTTATCCAATGATAGTATTTAGAGTTGAATAATGTGAACAGTGATAAATTACAGAGGAAATGGGTGGAGGTTATGAGTTTCTACATATTACATTAGGTCTGAGGACTTGGCTGATTTCAAACCATTGAGGCATTGTTTCTGTGATCCATCACCTTATTTGTTTACTGATGACACAGAACAGAAGCAAACTCACATGTTCTGGTGTTGTCACAGTATGGGGTACCAAATTCATTTCTTGAGCATTTCCATTATGAGCATTTCCTAAGATAAATTGTTAATTACTCATATTTAAAAAATGCATAATGCAATAAAAAACCAACACACTAATTGACACTGAATTAGTTACATACATTTGATACTAAAACAAAATTTCAGCAATATTATCATATAATATTGTTTGCTCAATATTTTTAGTGTAGGAGAGCCATTAAACAGTCTATCTGTAAGGTAATATATCCAATTGGTCCACACAGAGATTAAAGAATCAGGTGTGTGCAGTGTGTGGTAGGAGTGAGGCACCTCTGGGCCTTAGGTGCAAGGACTCAGTGAGGCCATCGATAACACCTTTATTAGACTTCTACATTTAGCTTTTACAAGGTTTTATGATACTAACCCCACTCTTCGGAGGCCCCACCTGCCGGTAGCATTTCAGATTAGGGTTGAAATCATTTGCTATCATAATTTAATTATTATTATATTATGTCACAACACGGTTAAAGAATTTAGCTATGGGTCAATTATTGTGGCAGCTTTTATTGTACTTTGAGATTTGAATGAGCAGGATTGCACTAGGTCTTCAAATAGTGTATCACTCTAGGGCTGGTTTAAACTTAAATCTTGACATCTGCAGGATAATTATTTTTAAGGGGTGAGGAATCACAGACATTTATGACTCAAAAGAGATTTCTCGATTAAATTTCTGCTTTGCAGTCATCTGTGCAATGGCACATTGTAACTATGACTCGGATTTGATGACTAATTCTGCTTGTGTTATATTATGTCATTATCACTCTCAAATGAAATCAAGACAAACGATCTTCTCCATGTGGTTTCATTTCATTAAAGATAGGGAAATTCAAAGAGGATGTTTTGTTAAGAAGGGCCACACCACAATTATTAGGCAGATAAACTACTGGGGTTTGTGTTTAAGGAGGAAATTGCTTCAAAACCGCAGAACTGGACTTGAGCCACACTACACTAAATGAAACAAAGCATTCTAACCATTATATGTGTTAGAACCATTATATGCTTCGCTTTATCCTCAACTGAAAGGTCAGGAAAGATCAGGAATGCACACAAACATTTGGTCTTTTAAGTCGACAAAAAAAGCTATTTGCTAAACATGTGACATACATTGTCATTCTATCAAATATTTAAATTAGGGTGTAAAGTGTGAGTACTTAGTTGTTTTTGTGTTCTCCCTGTCTGTCAGTGTCATCCATGTGTTTTTGTTTACAGTTCCCATGTGTCCCCGCCCACCTGATTTCCTGATCGCCTCCACCTGCCTGCCTGTCCACCTGCATCCCATCTCCTCGTCAGCCCAGCCCTATATATACCCTGCTTATCTCTGTCTTGTTGCCAGTTTGTCTCAGTGTTTTACCTGTTGTGTACCCGCCTGTTTACTTGTGTTGCTTGACTCCTGCCTGACTGCCTACCTCATCCCTGCCTGCCATCCTGCCTTGGTTGCTTGATCTGCTTGCCTGCCCGGTTTTGACCCAGCCTGTTCTGCCACCACGAGCTTGCCCTGCGATTCTTAATAAACCTCTTGGAACCTGAATGCTCCTGGTCTGCGTTTCAGTCTGTGCGTGTGCCTTGACAGTAAAGTGTAAATCTCTGCCAACATTGAATAATGTAAGGAATTATGCTCTGTTTTCTTAACTGATGTGTATTATTTCAGTCCAAACAATTTTGGAGATGAGAGGCCTTGACACTGAGGAAGATAAGGATATTGTGAATTCTCTAAGGCCTTATTTTGATCACTGAATAAAAAAGTCCACTTGACCAGATCTTGCAAACTAAGCACATTCAGCTCCCAAGACCATCACATTGCTGAAACGGCAAAAACGCACATTCACAGTGAACATTTCAAAACTGGAAATGTAAAAAGACATGAGCCTAAAAAGGTGTATAAATATATAGCTTAATCAGGGCAACCCAATATTCACTAATCAGCTGTTCATGGAGAATTGTGTTCAGTTGATTTGTCTGATCTGACTGTGTGATTGCCCTAAACAAACCCTGGAGTAGACTACAGACTATACATGTGCTGTATCAGTTTATATGATTGTCTTACTGTGTCTTTCATTGGAATTTCCCACAATGCTTTGAATTATGCGACATAAGATGTAGATGAAGGCTGAAGAAGCCATCCAGCCAGGCCAGACCAATGGTGAGAGGTGTTATTAGGGGTACCAGAGAATTCACAAGAATGGAAGAAAGTGCGAAATGGTCCAAGGCTGGCCATTTATTGTGTTTCCACATGAACCTGTATCTGAGATCTGTGCATTCAAATGACATTAGATGGTGCAGAAGTAAATGACTGTAATGGGTCATTGTGATTATTTCAACAGGTCCTAATCCTGATGCAGTACACATATTGTGTATGCCCCGCCAGCCAGCAAATTGAAGGAAGATACATCTTCTGTCCCAGTCAGGGAAACAAAGACAGAGAAAGAAGTGGTGACAAAGAGTTAAAAACGCATTGATTTTGACAATGAGGATTCTTTCAGCAGGCAACGGATCCGTGAATAATAATGTGTGTCACTCTCACAGCAGGATTACAGAGACTGCCTGGCCCTAAAGAGCTGCTGATTCCAGTCTGACAATATGCTAGTGCAGTGGAGCACAACAGAGCATTTTTTTATTTCTCCACAAAAAATGGAAAGAGGACCATTTTACTTTCTCTGGAAGAAACGGTATGCAAAGTATTTCCCTTCCTCCACTCTGGGCCATAACATACCATCTCCAATGCAGATTTGTACTGCACTGTTTGACTTACCTGAGCTTGTGGCCTAGTAATTAACTCAACCCATGGCATGGAACAGCACCCTCCCTTACTAGCAATTCACCCAGTGTACTAAAATATTCATGTTATGTTCCTGGAAGTTTCTCTTTTGTGCTGTCATGTGAAATGTAGTGTTCATTTCATAAATTTGTCATAGATGTCAAATGTAACAAAAGGTCACATTTGCCCAGTTGAGAAAAAAAACAACATTCCTTACATTTCCAAGCACTGTAAATGTATATACATTTACATGTGCATTTATTCCCAATATACTGCAGCTAGCTTGCATGTTTGCAATATGTTTGAGAGCTGCCATGTGGCCACTGCAAAAAAAAAAAATCATGCACAATTTAATTTTAGCACTTGGTAACCAAGTTGGTAACAGACACCCAGCTCCCCAGTGGGATGGCCCAATATCAAAGTGAAAATATGTGCTGACACTGTTTCCACAGTGAAGAGAAATCTGCCAGGCTACCCTAATTGAAATACAAAGTTGGAGAGTACAGTGCACTTTAATGAAATTCTAGGGAGCATTGCAGTAATCAAAAGAGCTGCTCTGTATTTGCCCCATTGTTCGGAGTGGGAGGCAACGGGTTGTTACAGGAGAAGGAAGAGTGCTAAATATTGAACACAGAGCTAACACTTGCATAATTGCTCAGGATGAGCAGGGTACGCAAGCGCTAAATGTTTTCATAATTAAATAGAATGACAGAATGATGTTAAGTGTTTAATGCTGTGAGCACAATTTGACAGCTACGAATGTAAAATATTCAGTCACTTAAGTCATGTTTAAATAGGACACTACAATGTACAGTATGGTTTTCAATCACTTCCTTGGTAGCTTTGATGGTTACCATAAGAATACATTTCTGCAGTTTTGATAGTTAACAACAAAATAGAATGTGGGCATTTGTGGGCATTTGCACCCAAAAGTAAAATTACACCATTCTCACATAGGATCTTCTGAAGGACTAAAAATGACCTGTCCATAAAGTAGGAAACACTACCTGCCATGAAGACAAAGTGCTGTGGGAGTCTCATCAATCCTAGTCAAATAATTTGAAATTAAAAATCAAATGAATAATTGATCTGTCCATTAGTTGAATCCAACATTTAGAACAGTCTGTATGGTTGCTAAAAATGACTCTCACTCTAACTTACACACAAGGTTTTGTACAGTAAACGTTTGTCTTTACCTGTGACTTAAGAGTTGCTATTTATTTCTGAGTAACAGTCTATTTTTTAGCCAAAACTAATCAGGACATCTTATATTGCCTTCTTTTCACATTTTGACCATTGCTGGAAAAAAGAGATACTGTTCATGCACAAATGTTTCTGAAGGTCAACTGTAAGCAAATCTATTTCATTTGAACACTGCTCAGTGACACCCAGGATCCAAGCCCAGTACTGTCACTATAAGACAGCCAGGCATCCTCAAGAACAGGTATCCTCAGCACAAACATAAAGATGTCATGAATTTGTCTGTTCAGTTTAATTCATATCTGAAGCAGATGGAGAGCATTCTTACAATTTGTCTTTTAGATATATCTGACCTTTGTTAAAAAAAGTGCTTTTACATATTAGAAAAGGACAAAGGCACAAAACTAGTCTGATAAGCAGGAAATGTGAATGAAATAGAGTTTATTATCCAAAGACTGAATACCCACCTTCATTGGCAACAGATCAGTCTACCAGAGGACTGTACTCGTCTTCGCTGGGGCTGCTACCAGGGTGACATAGTTTGTATAGACCTGGGTGAGTAACCAGAAGATTACTGGGTTGAATCACGGATTGGTTACTTATATTGTACACTTCAGCAAAACAGTCACTTGAATTGCTTCAGTAAGCCTGCAGTTGTATAAATGGACATTTGTAGCATGTATATTTATTTATGTCACCTTGGATAAGGACCCCTAATAAACAGATAAATAATGTCATATGACAGAAGTTGAAGCAGAAACCTCTTGCCCACCATGGGTTTTGTTTTTCCAATTACTGCCTCTCATTTCCTTTGAGATTAATACCCAATTGTCCTTGCTTAAACATATTCCCTTTCATGCCATTGCGGCTCGGAATTTCTTTTCACAAATGTCAAGTCCACCCAGACCTAAAACAGACAGAGACTTCTAGCAGCTCTGCAAGGTGCAAAGCTTTCAAGTACCAATTACTCACATCCCAAGGGCAGGAAGTCAGGCTATTAGCATTCCCTACATTATTAAGGAAGTGCATTGTTGCTCAAGATAAAACCTCCACAGAACACTTTCCATGCCTTAAAACAAATCCAATAAAATGTTAGCGTCCACCAGTAGTGACTACAAAATTATATCAATTGTAAGGCATGTATGCCTGTTCAGCTGTAGCATTTCTATAACCATTTCCCCAGTATGAGTTCACTTACATCATGGCCTTGTAAGTAGTTGTGTGGTCTATTAGTGGGTTGGAAAGAGACACTATTACAACAAGGGATGTTGTAAAGTGGTTGAATTGGCTCCCTATGGTGTGTGGATATTCTAGAAGGCTTTGCAGCATCCCAGCAATGATCAATCTTGGGTTGTCATTCTTCTACCTTTATAGTATAAACAGTTCAGTAAACACACACCACCCCTCAACAAAAGACACGACACAGATGAGAAAAAGAAAATAGAACATGGTCCTTGCAGATAATGGGAATAGCATCATGGGCATAATGCAATTCCCACAATTTCCTCCTGCAGTGTGTCAGTTGAATGCTTGAATGAGTAGGCACATGACATCCCATTGTGCTCACAAATAGACATACGTTGATGCACTCATTGATGCATTGTGTGTGGAATGAGACTCAGTTTGATATCTGCTGCAATAATCAAATACTAATGGCTGAAATTCAGAGGCAATGCTTTCCTCCAGTCTTAATAGACATGATGTTTCATAAATCATTGTCTAGGAAACAGCTGGACATTTAAAAAATTATTCACATAAAGTAGATATTATGGTAAACGGAAATATTAATCAAGTGATTCCTGCTTCATATGATTTGCAGACCGATTAAGAGGCATGTGTATTCTTTGTCAAGATTTGGGACTTCCTCCATAGATGTGTTATCCTTTGTGACTAAATTATCATGGCTAAAAATATCCAAGGTGTGCAGGCCCAACATAAATATCTATCCTCTTCCTGTCAACTAGCACCATCTCGTGGTCAATTTCCAAATGCTCGCTCTCAATTTGTGGCATGAGATTGGGAGCATTTGCACAATATTTTGCATCATTATACAAGAAAAAAATCAGAATTGAATAAATTCATTGATTTAATACTTAAAATAATAAAAGAAATAAATTTAAAAGAAAATATCTACTGCATCTACTGCTCATGCACACAGCTTGACACAGCACTGTAATGTTTTCAACAAACAAAACCCCAAAGAAGTTCAGGTTTTAAATGAAGTTTTTCATTTTGTTAATTGTAATACGTCATTATTTACACAAGCATAAATGTAATACTTAATAGACTGTTACATTCTTAACACTGCAAGTTTTGTTACATACCAACTTCAATGGGACTTGTCCAAGAGCAAATTGGTTTCATAATACAGTGTAGACACTGGTATGACACAGGGTGTCAAAGTGCAGGGTACTGCTGCTGTAACTTTTGGGCAAGGTATCCAATCCAGAATTGCCTCAGTAAATATTCAGCTATAGATGGATAAATGGATAACATGTGAAAAATATAACATATGTAAGTTGCATCTGGATATGAGAATCTGCTAAATAACAATAATGTAATGTTATTGTCCAGTGAGTAGCTGTAACAATATGGGCAATTTGAAATGTGATTGGTAAAGAGTTTTTTTAAGTTAAAGACAGGCTGGAGCACAGTGCTGCAGATTCTTCATCAACTCCATTTATATTACATCATATTTCAGAATTGGGAAAAAAAAAATGAATAATATTACTTCTTTAGGTCATTAAGCACACAGCTGGATAAGTATCTGGGCAAACATATGTATAAAAGCTGAACCGTGACCTTGCAAAGTCAATTTTTGGAGGCCTTGAGATGGAGGATAAACATGAATGCTTCATCTCCATTGGTAGTGTAGGCAGTCATGTGATCTGGATCCCCTGAGAATTAGTATCCATGCTCCTCTGTATTCAGATCTGTTATTCCTTCAAGCATGGATATACTATTCTTTCACCAGCAGGGGATACCCTCACCCAACATTAAGTACTCTGTCAGCGGAAAGTCATGGAGTTTTACCTGGTGCTGGCACAAGACGTAGAGCACAAAGATCTAGGGATTGGCCCCATAGTAACGTTTAACCTCCTTAATTTTACCCTCTAATACTGCATCAATGTCTATACTTCTTTTGATGCTCAGGTGCTCCTTAGGGGCTCATGGCATTTATAGTAAAATTCCACAGGGAAGTTTATCTGGCTGCAACAGCTTGATCTCTCACTGGAGTAGCCTCCAGGGACACGATATTGCATGCAGTTATTCAAGGCACCAAAATCAGGTGTCACACTCAACACATAATCAATCTGCATGTCAGGATCAATTTTGGTATTTTAACAATTAAAATACCAAAAAAAAAATTAACACAGTAATGGGATACACAAATATGTAGAACCAGAATAACGTAACTGAGACAAGGGAACTTCATGCAGAAGGAAATAAGCATTCTAATGTGTGACGTTGAAGCTTCACGTAATCTCTCCTGTGGGACCTCAGTAACCCTCTGCCCTCAGCTATGAAGCTAACAAGGGAAGACACAGTGGAGAATGTCTCTGTGTCTCTTCATCTGGGCTGTTGTGTTGCAGTATAGCACCTGACCTGTCCAAACATCTGAAATCCATTCTTAGCATTCCAAGCACGTGCTCAACAACATGACTATTTAAATCTTGCCACCCAATGTATGGTGTCATCATGCATCCATTTAATTGGTAGCGATTATCCACTACCAGTCACCTGCTCAGACAGACATACCATTGAAAGGCTGCAGTCAGATCAAAATTGACCAGGATGAAAATGTCTACGCTCTGGTTTCTAGTGCCGGTAACTATTAAAGGGTCATGAGTGAGTTTTAATTGAATATCAGAAGTTTATGGATCAATGATTGATGAAACCTGGCAGTGAATTCCATTAGCTATAATATCTACTATAGGTTTGCATTTGATTTCATTTTGATTAACATGTACAGTGTATATAAATGTGGAAAGGGGTATGCATTATTCTATAGAAAATGGGAAATAGTATTTAGGAAGCACGTGAATGGTAGATGATTTCTCGCTGTTCCTCTGCAACTAGAATATGACAGCACAGTCCGTCTGAGGTGTGCAGATGGGGAGGTTTATCAGAAGACACATGGCCACAATAGAATAGCATTCATTGACCTTTTCTGCTATATAAAGACAGAGGTGAAACAACTGAGCAGAGTGGTGGAGGGGGTATTACCCTCAGATGCTGTCAGATCATTGTAAGGAAGTCTTTCAAGTCATCAAGTTCCAAGTCGAAGTGAAATCTAGAGTCATAAAGGTGCAAGTCAAATTTTGAGGAGTTTATTTATTTTTATTAGGCAAGTCAGGTCTGAAGTAATCTACTGTATTTCCTGACTTGTGTAGTTCTCGAGTCCAATTCCTGTGACTCGAATCCCTGCCTCTGCTCTGAAATATGTGGAATTAATTCCCAGAAGACATATGTTCAATTAAAAAAATCTTGTGTGTTCTATTGAAATTGTATGTTTACTGTTACAGGTTTTAAATATTGATTGAAATAAAACAAACAATAAAAAACATTTATGGGACATACTTATTTTGCTATGATTGTCCCATGTTGTTTCTATTTGTATGAGGATGCCCAGATACATGAGGATATGTTAAGACTTTGTTTATAAAACTTTGTTTTTCTCATAATCACTGCCCATCATGTGGACTGGTAACTTTTGGACATACAAAGTGAAAAGACCCACTTACCCACTAAAATGTGACCTTGTGACCAAACTCAAAAGATGTCCCACCACACGGGTCAGACTCAATGGCATCAGAAATCAATAACAGTAGTAGTCATAGTTAGCATTTCAAGCATTTCAAGATCTATGATATTTAGACATCAAAGGGATACAAAGAGCTTTCCGTCTTTCCGCCTACTCAATGTTATAACTGCAGAACAAATCCCACTCAGAGAAATCATCTTTTTTTGAAGATCTGAAACTGAATTGAGGTAATGGGGTATAAATAACTTACCTTCTGGAATTGATTGGCTGTAAGGGTTAAGGAATATTGCATTAACGTGTCTACATTGTAAATGCATATTTAATTAAAATAAGTACATGTTTACTTTAAAATAAATATATTTTATTATTTTGCCAGGGGAGTCAATGGTAAAGGTAAACAGTATATGAACATGAAAGAACATTTCATTATTTTGAACAGACAGGACCCAATGAAAACAGAGAACCAACAGAACATTAAGTAGATTACAGTTGAGTTCCCATGGAAACAGGCTTAGTCACCAAGGAAGCAGGAGGACTGAGTTTATAATCTTTGACAGTACTTTTTTACCTTGTCAATCCTGAAAATGAATCCAAATTCAACCAAATTTAAAATGCATTTCCCACCTGCCAGATACAGCAGTCAAACACTGAGTGGCGCTGTTGGCCTTGGTGAAAATGCCTACTGCCACACTGGTGAGGGATTCACACCTGCAGCTGGTGACATGTCTTCACAAGGACTTCTGGAAATTTGAGGAGACAACTGCACTTTGTCCTAGTGGTGAAGTTACAGTAACAAAATGACATTCATAAAGTTTACAACTCAGTCTTCAGCCCTGTGAACTTTCAACGTGGGGTTACTGAAGCTGTGTCTGTGCACCTTGTCCACTTTCAGACAAACAACAACGCAGACATTCTTTTTGTGTGACACATCTCCAGTTAAAAATTTCACACTTTAACTGGTGTCAACCACCCATTTCTCTGAGACTGCAGTATTTACGTGAGAAACATAGCTCCAAAAAACACTTCGATCAACACTGCATGTTGCCCTGCCCTACCCTTACACTCTGAATATTACATTAATTCAAATATGTTACATTAATTTGAAATCTAATTCTTTTCCACCTATTCTTGTCTGTTATATGATATTTGAGGTATTCTTTGCACTGAACTGACAGGAAATGAAAGTGCAATGTTTTTAGGATCCTGAAGATGAACTAAACACCAGTATGACAACCTTGCTAACTAGTCCCTTGTGGCTTAACAACATTGTTTTGATGGAAAAATACATCTGTATATTTGTAGGATATTTACAATTTCAATGTTTTGAACAAGGAATAAACATCTTAATGCAATTTCTAAACAATCTGATTTTGTTTTCCACATGGAATGACAATGACACAATTTTAAAATGTTGAATGAATGTCTAATGTCCAATGTGGACCCCGTGCGTATCAGCTATTGTTTAGCTGCCCTGGGAGTGAGCCATCATCTGCCTGTCCTGGAAGACGAGACTACTGACAGTTTTGCACTCACTGCCTGTGACAGACAAAATCAACTGACCCCGTAAAACTTTTTGTTTTTTTTTCCTTTTTGCAAGGTGATCTGAATGATTTGTACAACAGTAAAACCAGATCTTTTGTTACTTCCGTAAGGAGAAGTACTCATTAATACATATCAGGTTTTGATAAGTGCTTTGACATATTTCATAATAATCTGTTCTGAACTCAGTAAGAGTAAACAACGTGTGTGCTGTGGAGAGGTGACCATCCCTACCAGACCAACCACATGAGGTTACAACACACTGAAAGGTGAGTAATTGACACACTGATTGATTAATCAGCTAAATTACCTGCTGCTCCTCCAATCTACATACAGTAGATCTTAAGAGATTGTTATGAGCCTAACAAATCAGATAAAACTGTCTTTAAAATCCCCAACTTGTAGAACTATCAGCTCTTAATTACTTATTATGATATTTTATTTCAAAATCTGCTGTGTGGTTCCACGTTTATGATTACAGTTTGAACTGCAATGGCCCCGTGTTTACTGCCAGATGACATTTCTACAAAAGAAATGTAATTAAGGCCACGCAGTTCCTTTAATTACTGCCAGCAAAACATGTGCGTTTGAATAGCTCAACGGGAGATGACCCAAAGTGTCTTCATTTGAAACTCCTAAAGTTGTCAATGTTAAGGCTGAAACAGAACTGGCTGATATTACGAACACCCAAAGGGGTCCACCCACTCTAACGTGCAGTGGCATTGGAACATGGACCTTAAAAATAAAAAAAAAAACTTTAAATATAGCAACAAATATAAAATAGACTTCCTTACTAACTATATGCAAGAACATTCTATATATCCATTTTACAGACTTTGAAAAGCCAGTATTACCTCGATGTATTGCCTTAAATATGATCATATTTAAGACGACAATAAAAGCACCACGACATTCATCACAGGAACAGAAGTTTAACCATACAATGGTATGTACAATGTATGCTGACGAGAGAGAGAATCGAACCACTTACCAAGCTCAGCCCATCATGCATGTGTACATTTTCATAATGGAGACCTGAAGAGTTTCAGCTTCATGTAGGCGTATGACCGGAGGAGTGTCCCGATTCATGACAGACGTTGTCCCGGTCAGAGAGGGAAATATTAAGAGCTCAATATCAATTATACACAAAGCACTGGTCCTTTTAGGCCTTAGTGTCGTTAAAAAAAAAACAAACAAAACAAAAACAAAACAAAGAACAGAGCCGCGATGGAGCCGCTGAGGCCGCATCCGCTGCCTTGCCTTCCCCCTGTATTGTGCAAAGGAATGTCTGGAGTCTGTGGGGTCTCTTTTGGGTGCGGCCCTACGGCTCCACAGCTGGTGTGGCACCGCTGTCCTCGGGGTCCGGGGACTCTGGCGAGGGCTTGGCTCCCCTGGCGCTGCTCTGCTCCGGGCTGCCGTCCTCGGTGCCCTGCCCCTCCTGACCCTCGGAGTTCTCCAGCATCTCCTGGATCAGCGGCGGCATCGAACCCGGGATCTCCATCTTCAGGGTGATCACGCGCTCTGCGCCTGCGGCACCAGACGGACACCTGTCAGTCACTTCCAGAAACTGCTGAGGGCGGTGCTCTGCAAATGCCTACCTGGTGAGGTGGTATGTGCCCCCTGGAGTACTGTACTACAGTGTGCAGAGCTGTGGTCTGCTGTGGGAGTGTGTTTAATTGTACTTGAACTATTGATTACATTTATTCAATTTATTAGAGGTTCAACAGTCATTACTGCTCTTGTGAAGTCTTAATGACTTAATGAACTGGACCTCTTGAAGACCGAAGACTTGTCCCGCTGCCTAGACTACTGCAATGACCAGTTTATTCATGTCTGTTCATGTGTTTTATGAAGTCTTTATGTTGGATTGGAAAACCATGACAAATGACTAACCAATCTGCTCTCAACATTTTAAAATTAAAGACTGCCATTCAATTGTGCAAGGAAGCATTTTCAACAACTAAGAGCAGTTGTGAGCAAAATCAAAAATTACTGAAATAAACGGATAATAATTCATAGTAATGAATTTATGGTGAAAGCTCAATTTTTTTCCATATTATTGTGGAAAATCGGGATACTGCCAAGTAATTAACACTGGAACTATCTTCAAAGTGGTCATTCGGTTTGACTGCTGCAGACTTTAAGGAGCCAGCATCATTAAGGCAGTGATGTGGGTGAGTAGAAAAAGCCTGGTCTCTCAGGTAATAAAAGCAGCTGGAACTTTGGCTGAGTGTTTATACTGAATGGCAGGCTGCCATTGGATTACTGCTGTTTTTTGTGGTTCAGGCTCTGAGCGCTGTAGCAAGCAGAATGTGCCACACCTATGGGGTTCTTACCCTTAGCACTAATGCTACGCAGGTCCGTAATCTTCATAAGGATTTTAGGGAACATGTGTGGCTTGCTGGGCCGACGTTTGCGGATGTAGATCTTCAGTGCCTCCAGCAAGGGCTCCTGGAGCTTGTCTACCTTTGAGGGCTCCTCCAGGTCCTGACGGTCTGGGGGCAGGATAGAGACAACCCCAGTGAAACAGTGCCCCCCCAACAACAGGGAGAACCACAGAGGAATCCTAAGCAAACAATATTCTCACTGTTGCTTCTCACTCACTTTTATAATTACCAATTGGTTCAGCTGCTGTTTAAGAGGCATATATAATATGAATTCATTGAAATATTTCATGTCTGCACTGTTTTATTCTTTTTCTTCATGCAGCCAACATCTGAGGTGATTGATTTTACAAAGGCTGAAAGTAGAGACAAAATCATAAGGGATTGCTCATACTTTGTGGGACAGAAGGTAGAAGTGAATCATACAATAACCTAAAATATCAGTAACTGCTGGGTACTTTCATCATTTCTAAAGTTACACTTTAGTGTCAGAACCATATAATTCCATAGAATTTCTTTTTATCTTTAAAGCAGTGTATGGCTGAGAATTCTACATAAAAACAAACAAACAAAACAACAGGTCATTTTTCATGACAGCAGAAATCATTTGGTTCCAGGAGATTTTGCAGGTTGTAACCAATATGGACAGAAGATGGCAGTGCAGATACATAATCCACATAATCCCATAATTTGTATGAACCTCACGCCACCTAATTAAAAGTTTATCATTGCAACGTATGACTCACTCAGTTTGATCTTCCTCTGGATTATGTAACACCGTGCAATATTTGGTGAGATCCATGGGTCTCACGTCTTTGACTGGCAATCTACCCTGCAGTATTGTGATATGCTTCTCTCTCCTATGAGATGCAGTGGAAGGGAATTAATCATGAGGTAAGACCATATCACCAGTCAACAGAGTATCTTGAAGCACAATTTAAATTCATATAATTTTTAATGTCTCATTTTTTTATTAAAGAGTTGATATGCTGGAGTATACTGTTGCAGAATACTGAAATTGCCAGTGCCACGGCACTGTATTGCTTTCCACTATCCAAAACACACTCAACTAGCACACAGCACTGATGACTGTACACATAAAACATGTTGTGTCTTAACCCTGGGCTACCCATCCTCTCCCAATGTGACCATACGTAAACATGCACGCACACGCGCACACACTTACACAAACAGACCAATGGGAGTCTGGTGTGAAGGTGGTGGGGTGAAGCAAGCAGTACCTCCAGAGATGAGGCAGATGGCGCTGAGGAGGCCGCTCTCTGTATCATCCATCTCCAGGGGCAGGAGCTGGTTGGCGAAGGTGAAGACCAGGTCCGTGAGTGGGCCAAACCCTGCGTTGTGCATCTGTGTGCGGTTCAATGTCAGCCCGTCTGAGAAGGTCATGGTGTCCTGGTCAGGCGTGTACCTCGTACAGATCCGCAGAATCTGTGGGGGGCACAAGGGAAGGGGGTGAATGGAGTCCATCAATCAACTGGCCACAGATCAGTACTTTAAGAACCACAAGCTTATATACATACTGTTTACCATTTACATCTTTTCTGTTGCCTCTACAGGAGGAGCTACAAACATACAGTTGACATAAACTGACATACAGGAAGTATACAGTAATATACAATAATCGTTTGAAATGTATTTGGTATTAACCCAGCTGAAGCATGTTCAGGACTTCAGGAATGTTCTCTTCTTCAAACATTCATATCATTTTGTCTTTGCAAATACAGTTTGTTACTGCTTTTATGACACAATGCATTCCTGGAAACCCCACTGTAAACAAGATCATGAGGGGAAGAAACCTGTTTTCCCATAGACACAACATTTAAGCAGGGCTAATGTTCATGAACACAAGCAAGGAATACCATTTTTTACAAAAACACTAAACAAAATGGGATTAAACTAAATATTCATAAAACAATATTACAGAATTACAGTATTAATATTTGTATATTGAAATATTACACATAACATACAGAATAAAGATTAAGCATCATGACACAGTGTTTGTAAGTTTGATAATGACAGGACATGGAGATGGAAGACTCAACACTCAAATCACAGCCTTTGGACAGATGTTTCTTTGAAGGAAAAGTGAGAAAGCTGGCACACTCAAAGGATAAAATAAATCTTCTTTAGCTCCCTGCCTGAGTTCACTGAATGGAAACAACAAACTAAAAAAAAAGAAGGCAACACAACACATTACGCCCCTGATGGAAAAGAAATCTGAGTTACCTTTTTTATTTTACCTGCAACTCACATTGGCTTTTTCCTAGCTCTCATCCTCACACCCAAGCCTCTCTCTGATTGTAAATTCAGATTTTGTGTTGGGAAAAACAATTAATGGTAGCATTTTTATAAATGCTGTAAATATGGATACTTGTAAGCCAAAAAGTGTGCTGCTTCAATGACATAGACAGTGCTACAATGTGCAATAAAATAACAACAGATTAGACCTATTACCTCTAGTTCCTCTAATTCTAGTGTGGTAACTTTCACTTCCCTTGAGCACATCTGGGTTCTGTCTAGACTCTTTCTGTCCCTGTCCGGCTAGTTCATGCTCCCAGTATGTCCTTTTACCCTGCTCCTCTAAGGCTGGGGACACACACCTGACAGTCAGTTAAAACCACCAGCGGCTGTCACCTATAGTCACTATGTGTTCTGCATTTAGTCTGTGGTCACCTGCAGTTGATGGCCGTCATTACTGATTTAACATTAACATTTAACGCAGAATTTGAATTGGCCATTGGTGAGAGAATTTCAACTGGATTTTAGCTTGTGAAACCTGAATTTAAAAAAATCATTTTAATTAATAAGTATCATCTGTTGAACACCTTTGCACCAACGGTTATACCCATTCATAATTAATGGAATACCTAAATACTGGTTATCATACACACCCTCTCTTTCTGAATGCACCTTAGGAAAGCAAATAATAGGTGTGCACGATGGTCTCTTACACTCCTCTGGTCCTGCTCTGAGGTTCTAACCTGGATTAATCCATTTCTGCCCAGGTCTTCTCTCTGCACCTAAGTATCTGTCCCCCATCCTATCTAGATTTGAGATCTGAGCTCTGTCTGAGCGGGAGGGAGGTACACCCCAGCAGTGGGGTCTTAGTGTCCAATGTCCTAGCTCTGCAGGAGGTCAAGTGGTGTTCTCCTCTACCCACAAGCACAGCAAGCATCTGAGGGGCCAGCAATACGCATATACAAGTAACTTCAATTCATTATTCAAACATTTATATACATCAGAAAATCAAATCAATAATAGACGTTTATCTAGGGAAAAAAGTTCTTAGTGTCTCAGTAAAAAAATTAGGATGTGGGCGTCAAACACATACTCAAACTACCTTTAAAAAGGGGGAATCTGGCATCTTGCTATGGAGTTGCAGCTTTGAGGAGAAGCATAGCTGGTTAGAATCCAGCCTTTGATGGGGATTTCGGAGGATGCCGTTGACACTGAATGGCAGGAGCGACAGTGTGATGAAACGGAATAAAACATGCTGGCTGTGACTCACACAGGCTGGGCCCACAAAGAATGCCTGTTTGATCCTTCCTTTCAGCCCTCTGACGGATGTTCAAAAGGACAATACTGGAGGAGCGGCAGTCAATTGCCAGAAAGCCTTTTGGAAAAAGGCACGCGATGACCTGGTGAAATCAAGGTTTCTCTTGGCACGCCAAACATTCTTTGAGTGAACTCACAGGTTTCGGGCTGTTCACCTCCGTGTTTCGATGGTTAAGTGCAATGATGTGACCCAACAGGCTACGTGATTTGTTTAAAATTCACATTTTTCCTGCCACGGACTGCAGAAAATTCCTTTCTATTGATTTTTGCCAATATTTTAGCCTTTCCTTATACCATCATTATTATTCATTAGCAAGTAGTTTATTGGAATGTCTTTTCCCATCTTTACAGAACTGTCTCAGTGTTGCATTTCTCTTGTTATATATGCAAGCCCTGGCTCTTTCAGCAGTCATCTGAAAGGCTAAAAGATATGAAAACACTGTTGGCCTGAGCAGCTGTATCCACTCCCCATGTTAAAGTTGTTTTGGTAAGAAAATGGCATCCAGGAGCAAAATTTCCCCTGTATATCCCAGCTCTCATCATACAGGGACTCTAACATCAACAAGCCCTGTAACACCCCTACTGCAATTTATTTTTTATCTCAACACTATGCTTGCATACTCATATCTCTGTCTGCAGACTCTGACTCAGAAGAGGGTTTTTTAGGTCAAGGAAAACAGCATATGTTATGGCAACAATACTGTACTGCCATTAGTTATTCATTTGCCTGATATGAAAGCTGTGCAATGCCCAGATAGCTGGAGAAGGTACATGATTTGGTGCCTTCCCATGTCTGTCCAGTCTCCTTCAGGCCACGACTAATCAAATCACCGCACCACGAACAGTTCCACACAATGGTACCCAGAGAGCACTCCCTTCCTCCCTCTCTCGCTCTCAATTTCTCTCTCAATCTTTCTCTCTTGATTTCTCTTTTGATCTCTTTCTCAGTGTGTTGATTTGTTCTGGCCAGAGATTACAATAATTGAAATAATAATGAAATATGAACACAGAAATGCAACAAACTGACAACTTTCAGCAAGATCTACTGATGCTGAGAAAACTGTCAGTGGCCATGGTTTGCCACCCTGTCCATTAAGGGGACAGTAATTTCAGTGTGCGGAAATCTCTGCAGTGCTGCTCATTACAGAATCACACCAAGCATGCAATTCGTGAGGGAGGCCTTTGCCTTCAAGGAAACCAGACACACGCACACACACGCATGCACGCACGCGCACACACACACACACACAGTACCTACCAGAATGTCCAGACAGGCAGCTTTGAGGAGGGTGATTTGGTCAGCAATCGTCAGCCCTGTGAAGCCAGGCACTCGTTTAGCAAATTCCACAATTTTGATAATGCACTTGGTGGCCAGTTCACTGAATTTGTCCCACAGACCAAGGTCCAGTCGCACACGGTGGTCTGCACTGGAGTTCTGGAGATTGAGAGAGGAACAGGAAGAAAGTAAGCCAGCTACATAAGATACCAGGCAATACCATCAACCAGTCATAAGAATGGCATGTGACATGATTTTAAAGAACACTAGCCTGCAATATAAGGCCACCTGGCTAAGAAAGACTCCTGTCAAGATCGAGAATACAAAGAGAATACAAAAATTTCATAATTTGCCTCATATCAAGTTCCCATATAATTTTTTTGGAAAGCAAAATGAAAAGAAATTTAATGCCATTTGAACTACACAGATAATCCAGGAAATTATACAATTTATTACAAGATTATTATGAATGCACACCCATAACTGATTTAAATAGTTTTGGATTTGTAAGTGCTCTTTGACAGGACTCTACAAATAGGCTTGTTGGGCTTGCTTGCCTGTGCCTTTTGACAAGTCATTTTCAATGTGCTGCACAGTGTAGGGTTTCATTTTCCAATAAAAGGAACGGGTAAGATGAGTTCTGATTTGAGCTCTGATTTTATACAAACTGAGTGATGGTGCCAGTTTCTCACAGCAAAGTTTGGCAAAGTAAGTAAAGAACAACATGCTCGATTCAAAGCATACGATTCTGGGGAAAAATCTGAATAAAAAGACTGATTTTTGTCTGAAAGGCAAAAAAAATACAGGTAACACCAACAAAGTGATATAACAAAAATCTGAATACCTGGAATATTTTCCTCTTGCAACTGCAAAGCACCAACCGAATTCAGGCACCACAATAAATCGCTGCAAGTGTGACAGCCTATGAGCTAACTACTAATGTCTTTGAAGTGACAGTGGGCAATGGTATAAATCAGCGGTAAATCCAGGCCAGCTGGTGGTGGGGTGGACTTTGAAGTCAGCACATTAACATACAGAAGATATCCACAGAGGCCTTCTTGCCTGCATCAACACAAATAAGTTCCCTGCTACTGCATGTGGACAGAGGCTGGGAGGATCTACAGAGAGTGGGAAGAGGGAGAAGTCATAGTGAAAGATGGAGAATAAGAAAAGTACAGTGAAAGGGGGGAGAGGGAAGTAAGGGTGTGTGCAGGCCACTTTCTATTCCCAGGTCCTCCATGAATAATAGATTACCCCTGAATAGCAGGTTTGCAAACATCGCTTCATCTCTTCACTGTTAATCGCCTAAGTCAACAGAGTTAATTGCCTAGTCAATGAACTGTGAACACGGTCTGAATGAGATACACCACTAAATGCTGCCACTCTCACAATTCAGAGGGCCCTATCTAGATGCTACCATTCTAAGAATCTTCCCGCCTTCTGAGATAGTCTCAACATAGCGGGAAGACACAGATAAAACAAAGATAAATTCATATTTGTTTCTGAAAAAGAAAAAAAAAATGTCTCAAGATTTAATTTGCTCATCTATTTTTGTCACCCGATGCTGCAGGACTAGGCATCCATCAGCGCTTTTCCTTTGATGAGAAACTGAGATTGAGCTCTCAGACTCAGAGCTCAGCAGAAAAGCACCACACATCTTTATTCTGACATGTGGGGATGTGTTTGGAGAGATGGAGAGAGAGAGAGGAGGAGGGAACATAGCTGGGTAAATTTCATTAGAAGCTATGTTAAATAACGTGCAGATGACAAGGGGCAAAATACATCTGGTTTGTAAAAGACCAGATTGAACATTTGATGCTTGTTTTTTTTTAACACTTTATCCAAAACAGCCCATTTGGTATGGCTCATTACATTTGTGTGGTAGTGCAGCCGGTATGCAAATTCATAGCTTAGTTAGAATGACATCAGGAAGTGATGTCACTAGCCCAGGGCTAGGCTACACCATCAGTACACTAAGGCAATGTTCACACATTTAGATGTAGTCTATTTAGCAGATTATCTAGGCAAATTAGAAAGTAAAGTGTGTGTCACAGAAGAAGTGTGTACTGTACAAACATTGTGCATCTTCATGTGGGTATTCATATGTGTTTTAGGTGTGTTGAGTGCTGTATGTAACAGAAAATTATTTTAATGATGGGTGAAAAAGTCAAAGTAGAAAATTAAAACCCTTTTCACAAGATAAAAACGATAGTCAAACTTGTCAATTGTCTGGAAACTCACTTTTTCACTTTTTCAAGGCCTCTTTTTACCTTTGTTAGTATTGGAGATTCTATAAGTATCTATGGAGACCTTACTGCTTTTTACACAAAAATGGCCCACAGATTAACAGAAGTAATGTAGAGACTAATTAAGATCTTAGCGTATCATGCTAACTGATTCCCTCCGATAAAATAAATGGCCACATGCCAGTTTCCAGCACGTATATTTTCTGCCACACTGTAAGTAGGAGTGCAATGGAAAGTGGTGTCTGTCTGACAGGCAGCGGCTTTTAATCGGTGCTGAGCACTTCATCTGGACCCCAGCCGCACAGAGACATACTGCCACTCCACAGAATAAATTCCTACAGCGTAGACAGCGAGGGCATCATGGAGAGGATCTATTTTCTATCTCTGGAGAGCACTAGGTGGGTAGAAATAGCACTAAATATTATCATCGGTTAAGTGAAACACACATTATGGCTGTGCTTAAATCACTCAGAATGAGTTCTTCAGTACAAGCCCCTGCACTGTGTTTCGCTGACAGCTGATGTCTCCGACCGGTTAATGGGCCGTGTACACAGATCTCCCGTGTGAGTGGGCCAGGTCTGTGGGACCGAATGCTGCAGGCTGACTTCCCCCGCAATGCCAATATCTCCAGCCCAATAGTCTAACAGAGCAACAGTGAAACTCACTGAATAATTTAATTTAAGAGCATCCTTTCCCACAACTTTGTGACATTATAAGCCCACCTGTAATGCATTAATGAAAAAGAATCCCATTAGGGAAGGATTGTACTCACAAGGTGTTGATTATTTCATTGTTATGTCACATCCTTTTTTAGTATACTCGTTGTATATGGTTGGCTGCAAGTATTTTGTATAATTATTACATCCATAATCACTGCTTGCAATGTAATAACCATCTACGCACTTTTTTTCTTGCCTTTTCACAGTGCCACATCTCTGGACTGCTGCTATGCAGTGTCTGATGTCATACTTTTTAAACAGAGCCCAGTCACACCAACAAATGCCTCCTCTCACTGTGTAATGCATATTTAAATCATCCCAGACAGAATATTTCAGAAATAATTGGAATCTTAAACTAATCTGTGGGTAGCTAATCTCCACTTACATTCTGAATAGAGATGTCAATGTCTCAGCAGACAGAGAAAAATTGAGTCAATGACCAATAATAATTACATGATCCAGATTAAGACTTTATTTAGCGCTTACTGAATTTCTTTTGTATAAAAGACTTGTCAACCAATGTAGCCTCACTAGGACTGAAGGGCAAACAGTTTTTATGCAGGAAGATGACTAGCCTTTGAGTAGAGAAATATCTGTGTGGAGAAATAGATACAGCGGGGAACTTGATGGACGTCAAGTGTAGGTCAAATTTTATGAAATGAAAGATATTAAGTCACGCTTCTTTATCTGGTGAGAGGAAACAAACTGGCTAGCTGGTCACATTAACAGTGTAGGAAAAGCGAGCTACAGTATTACATTAGTCATAGTTGGTCATTTTTCAAAAAACAAATGATATTAGAAACACGGCATAACAAGATTGCCAATACATGTATATAACAAAGAAACAGCTAGGTAGCAGAGAAGTTTGCTGTGGAAAGGTCCTTAATAAAATATATCAATCCTTTGAGTTGCAATGTTACTTGCAAGCAAAACTCAATGGGTGTCTTTCTTGGCTTTTTACACACAAATAGACAAACTGGGGGTAATTCGCTAATGTCAGAGTACGGCTAATAGTTAATCTGACTCATGTTAAATATTTTTGAGTTTACCCATGATAACTGGCGCTGTATAGCCACAATGCTGTGGCACATACATTGTTTAATTACAAACATGCCAAATGTGACAAGTACTGTCTTCAATCATAAGTGTCTCACCAGTTCACATTCACTTTCATTCCCCATCCTTCTGTGTGATGCTCTCTCTATCTTTAAGAATTCTATACAGAGTAGACTGTGGAATATCGAGTTTCTCGGTTGCTCTTTGCTTCATTTTCAGACTGAAGAGGGTGGCACGTTTCATTGGCAGGATGGGTCTTTTTTGTGCCTTGTCAAATAACATCCAGATGGATTTTTAATTTAGTTCTTTCTCAAAATACTAGGTGCAACTGTTACTAAAATGAGACAGAAGATTTACTGTATTCAAATTCTAAAAGGCATTTTCATCTTATTTGTGTTATGCTTTGTTACATGCAAATCAGTATCATAATTACATGATGTCAGTGAGCCCCAAATTATCCTTATAAGCAGACTGATTGAATCTTACAAAATTTAAATATTTAGAATATGAATGATTCTCTAACCAGCGTTTTTGATGACTACATGCAATTGATTCTTGTATCAGTAATTTTTATCGGAGGAGTGCACTGTATTGACTGGCAGCTAGTATCATCTTTCGCTAGCCAGACAAGTTAATGAAGTTGGTATGACACTACGTTACAGCCAAAATATTTAAGTTTCAGCACTGCACCTACTGGTAACAGAAGTCATCCAACTGGTTAACTACGAATGTGCAAGTTACAACATATTGCTACATACCTATAGCGTCTTATTTGATTGCAAATATAACTGTCAATGAAATATGTTAAATACTTTCAGTGTTATGGAACCTCTTTTTAGGCACTGTGGGAGCCAGGCACAGCTTTGAAAGGAGAAACAAATTTATACAAAATCATTTCCGAATGCCACTCAAACCCAGGCTTCCTGACACGCTGTCTGTCACAAGATTCACTCAATCCTCCAGAGACCGCCTGACAGAACTGATGCACTTCCATATTAGAATATATTTTCTTCTATTGTGAAACAGTCCCAGCGCACCAAAACAGGAACCTGTCAACCCTGACAATTTCACAGAACGTCAATCCTAACTACCGAATAGATGTTTATCTATCTATCACAACCTGTTCATAATCTATTTATCAGCCTGACAGAAACCCCCACTATTTAATACCAAAGACACTATGGAAATGGTAACTAAAATGGTGGATTTTATGGATTCTCTCTACTTTTCATTTAAACTTCCTGTATCACTGAACCATAACCTTTGCCATCAGAAAATTCTTAATTTAACTATTTAAGAATGACCAGAACTTACTGTAGATTTCCAAAATTCTGCATTTTGTCTTCTTTTGACTCAACATGAACACAGGGATAATTTGTGCAGCAGGCAATTTACCCCTTTCCTTCAGTGATAACGAATACAGGAATTTTACAGAAAAAAAGACTTGGGGCTCAAAAGAGAGACACAATTGCAAAGCCAAACCAAGCCCTGTTCTGTATTAATCTTTGATATCAGGATGGAAATAAATAATGACATAAGTGTTATCATTTGAACTTCCACTTTTCAGGGTGTCAGAATGAAGCATACATTTAAGCACACTCATTGATTGATAAATGATCACACACACAGTCCATATTTACTGAAGCTTGGAAACATTCTCCTGATGTGGATTTAGCAGCAGTGACTGTAATCCATTCTGTTTTTGCACGCAACACATCCTGATATTAGCTAAAATATTATATTCACTATGCTATCAAAGTGCCAAAGACAGGAATAAATGAATTCATGAAATGCGTTAATCTTAAGAATATTCCAATTTTAGGGCTATCATCACATTTCGAAGCAAATAATGAAAGGTGGACTTTGAGTGAAAGATTTAAAACTGCAAATTCATACAGGATATTAAACAAACCCAGCCAACTCTGGCTCCAGGGCTAGGGGTACTCAATCCTGGGCCTGCAAATAAATAGACCTTGCCACTGTTCTCTCAAGCAAAGTGCTTCACCAGTCTTGATTCAAATGCCTAAAATTTTAAATGAAGCATGAATTGTACACCCACATATGAACACTGATTTAATCAGTTGATGCTGTAAATTTATCAAACATGTGGATTGTACTTGTGGCTGAACAAGTGGATGCAACTGATAAGTAATTATTATCAAAATGTATTTATGAAAGTAATAAAGGTCCCATGAGTTCTGGATGGGTATTTGTGTTTTGATGAGGAGAAGAGGCAGGTCAGCACGGCTGCTAGGCCTGCTTTCGAACCCCTGTCCTTCAGGCTGCTGCAGTGGTCCAGAGGGACAGGATGTGGTTGGCCACTGCCGCACTTCCTGTTATTCACCCCAGGAATGCTGGGTGTGTTCTGACAACAACACCTCACTGGGGTAAGGACAAGGAATGACTGACCAGCCAGCACGTAGCCTTTCTCTCTTTCCCTAAGCTTGCTTTCTCACTTAGATCGTTTAAATCACTGCAGAAAACAAAAACTTAATCAATGCAAAAGGAAATTAATCACGGCTATCCTGTGAACGTTTCTGAAAATAAGACCCATGAAAATACAATGCTGAGAACGTTTGAGTGTTGGATGGATGTTTATTAGAGCCACCAAAATCCTGGGTAGTAGAGTATCATACATTGTGTTTCAGACTATTTCTTCCACAGCTATTTCCAGGAGCACTTCGTCTGAGCTACTACTTTCAGATAATATTTGTGCCAGTGTACATTTTGTTGAGTCCCCAAACATCATTGTTAATATTAGATATGGGCAGTAGCAGTATACATTACAGTGAAGTATAGTATATGGGTCAGCTATGATAAGAGGTGGAGCCTCTGATGCTACTTACATACACACTCATCAGGACATTCACTGCTTAGACTGAAAAGGGAGCATAAGCTGCCATACTCTGTTCAGTTTATATCCAAACAGCACCTGTACAGGTTTGGGCGGGAGGGGTGGACCGGTAAGGGGTGTGGTAACTCACCGTGGTGTACTTCCCCAGCTGACACAGCGAAGGGAAGGTCTCCTGGTGGGCCTTGCGGATCTTCTCGATGATGACCTCCAGCTCTGCGGTCAGCTCGTAGCTCTCTGTGAACTCCGGCTTGGGGACGTCTTTCTTCTTTTTGTTACGGTCATTCCGCACCGCTAGGGGGGGGGGGGGACAGCGCAAGACACATTATTTGTTATCCACGCATTACTTCCTTGGTAGACATGCTTATCAAGGGCATCACATACATTTTTCCAATATACTACTTTAATAACATTTTTTTAGTTGTGCAGCTGGATGTTTATGGAAGCTATTCAAAGTTAAGGGATTAAAAACCTTTTTTGCAACTTTTTTGGGAATATTCTCACCAGTTTTAACCATGTTTTTCAGTAAACACGCAAACAAGTGCTAGCATGCTTTGAGATACGTGTACTATTGTCATAACACCCCATATTAAATACCTTTTAATTTTGATACACTGCAATATATCATGTTTACTTGAATACGTATATATTTTACCGTGTCCAAATGTGAAATGGTAATATTTCAGTGCAATTAAAATAACTATTCTACCAAACCTAACAGCCATGTGTCATATTCTGTTAGTTAAACTGAGTTTTATTCACAGCTAAAAAGGCTGCAGATGACAACATTAACCTCTCCATCCTTGTACCATATTTATTTATTTTTTTATAGTTTATTTTTATAGAAAATCAAAAAAAATACAACGAAACATAACAAAACAAGCAGCTCTTCACCTGTGCATTCACACAAACACTATACTGGTGGAGATACATATCAGTTCCTAATGAGTAAAACAATCCACTCATGGGGACACAAACACAATCCATTTTTCCCAATATTTCAAGAATTTATCAAGATGCAGAACAAAAAGGACATCCTTGCCATGTTTTGAATATCATTCACAATTTCTATCCATTCAGTCCCTTTTGGACGTTTGTTCTGTAACCATTTTCACGTTACAACTTTCTTGCTGGCTTTAGTACATATTTAGCTTGCATCAATAAATTGGCTGCAATATTGCCCAAATAGGTTGTAGAAAAAGAACAATCAATTTCATCACCAAAAATGTTCTGTATTACTTGTATTACCTCCTGCCAGTATGACCAAATCATTGGGCACCTCTTCCCATCTCACCTGTTTGAACATATTTTAACTTGGGGGTTGTAAAGTATCTAATCAAATTCCACCAACAAAACTCTCTCCAGAAACCCAAGCTGGTGGAAGTAGCCTGTACAGAGCACATATTGAACCAGTCTTCCTCTGAAATGACAACTCCAGTTTCTTTCTCCCATTTTAATCTAACCTTATTTGTTGAATGTTTTTTAGTAGATAGTAGATTGAATACTCGAGTATAATACTGAGACAAGTTTCCTGTTGTCCTTAATTTTATACATATCAATAAATATGTTATTTATATTGGTATCACATTTCTCCCTAGGTTTTATCTCCTTGTTCTTGTACCATATTTAAAAGGTTAATGTAATTTTTTTTGCATAGTAGCGCACAGTCTGAAATCATGATGATTGATTTTCATATTGAGATGTGATTTTTTTTTCCCTAAATTTTGTCTTATTATTATTTATATTATTAGCCTATTTTCAATCACACCAAAGTGAATTCCATACAACAGACAACAACCCCATATCATCATTAACTGACTATGTAAAGAGTTGCTACTGTCCCTGAGAATTCAACTAGTAAGGTTCTGATTCTCTGTAATCAGGTTCACTAACCACCCCATATATTATGATGGCATGTAGGGGCGGCAGTGTAGCATAGTGGTTAAGGAGCAGGACTTGTAACCGAAAGGTTGCCGGTTCGATCCCCGCTAGGACACTGCTGCTGTACCCTTGGGCAAGGTACTTAACCCACAGTTGCCTCAGTAAATATCCAGCTGTATAAATGGATGACATTGTAAAGAACTGTAACCTATGTAAGTCGCTTTGGATAAAAGCGTCTGCTAAATGAATAAATGTAAATGTAAACATTTAAGGTGGTGGAACTTAAATTTATTAATGTAACTACAGTAGGTCAGCAAATCCTCACACCATTTTCAACATACTGTTAAACAAGATGCTTTACCCCGCAATTTTAATATGATGTGATGCAAGTTGCAAGTTAAATGTTTTGCTGTTACCTTTCACAAGGTGTTGATTTGAACTGTGAGATAAATCTGACACCAGCTTTTTTGCCACTTCTTTTAGTGCCATGTTGCATCTGTAGGTCACATAGACTTTATATACACTATTAAGCTACTAAACTAAGCTAACCCAAGAGAAATAGTATGTTCAATGCTGCAATCTATATAAGGTCATTGAAAAAAAAAAAAACAACTAAAACTGTCCTCTGCGGCCACTCTTTTGGTACCCTGAGCAAATACCCACTGTTAAGTTCCTCGTTCATGTGATGAACAGCAATGCCCCAGCTGGGACTTGAAGCTGCAACCTTCAGTCAATTGTCCTAACTGCCTCTCCGCATTCTGGAACCTATCTGGGATCACACAGGAAAAAACTAACTGACCCTTTAACCATTAAATTTCACTGTATTAGTATCAATTATCCGCCCTCCTTGATTGCTCTATGTGATCTTTTCCATCTGTATCTACATTCATTCAAATTTACACCATCTGCTTATTTTATTTATTTAATCTCCTAAGAACAAGTTCCTCCAATAAAAAACACAGCAGTTATGTAAATTTTACTAGCTACCCCCTGCTTCATCCAAAAATGCAACAAACTTTCTGACAGCATTGGAAAATACTTGCTTCTTCATAAATTCATAAATTACTCCTGAGAATAAACAAGCTGTTACAATTCTATAATTCACAGTGACTCACCCTGTCCGCTACATGTCATTGCAGACAATTGATGTCAGAGCAAAACTACAATTTCTCCAAACGGCTTGGGTAATCTGTCCCGACAATATTTTTTAACGATTATATTGAAATTGTAAGCTCCTAACGAGCCTTGTGATTCTAATTTCTTGTTGGCACGGCAACCCCCCAGGGCTGTTTCAAATGTGATGCTTCATGCGGGGCCAGAGGATTATTCTGTGCACAGAACAAAGCAAGCTGCCAAGTGCAGTGGAAGGAGACATCATTGCTTTCCAGAGGGCTTTTGAGACCAAACTACTGCGGGCTCGTGCTGATAGAGCTGTATCCTCTGCGACCAATACCTCATTACTCGGAGAGGCCCAAAAATAGTCACTGTAATTTCAAGGCAAACGCTTGCAGTGTCTTTTATTAAAATAAATTAACTGGCAACAATGCACGTTCTGTTAGTATTGTGCTATGGAAAAACCTCCACAGAGTTTAATTTTTTTTCTATATTTTTGCAAGAGATTGTGGTGGTGGTGATGCGGGGGTTGGCTGGTTCTACTCCTGCTACTAAGCTGCAGTTGAAATGTGAAGGATGAATGAAGGTTTAATGCATTATTTAAGACCAGTGAAAAATAAAACACACTGCAGCCACTGTTTGCGCTCCATACTCCCATACCATGCCAAGTTTCTTCTACCCTCATCTGCAGTGATAGTGCTTTCATTTCTGTGTTCAGCTCAAACTAGACAGCTGCCCTTCACAAATGCATCAAGTATATATACATCATTGCTTGGATAACATGATGCAGCATTGGTGCATCACAGGTCTCTCATAAAGGTTGCAAAGCTAAAAGCTCATTGCTCTATTTTCTTTCATTTAGAAAAAGTATATAGGAGTAGTGATGCTGTGTTTCTGTTCTGCTTGCATATAAAATGTATGGACACAACAACAAAATCAAAAGTGAACTTGCAGATGTGATCACTGATAAAAAATGTTAAATTTAATGCTAAGGGGAATGCATAACAGACAGAGACAGAAACAAACATAAAATCCACCTGAACATAAAGAAAAACACTGCATAACTTTTGACAATGGTCATCACCAGTTCTGCCTTATTGAATCTCAAGAATGCTGTATAATTATGTATGAATTCTCCCTTTTTATGATTAATTTTTACTGTTTATTTATACAATTGTATTCACCTCAGAATACAATTCATAACATTTAATTTGTTCTGGAAAAGGCTGTACAATGATCAAATGAATAAGCAATACGTTCATGTTGAAGGCACAATGCAAGTATTTCACAGCCATAAACCTTGGCATTAATAGTCAAAATGTACTGACAACTGACATCCTGATTGTAACACCCCATTGTCCCAACAGACCTCAAACACTATCCACCACATTAAAACAGCTTGTATTTATGGGGAATGGGAGGAGGCCAGTTTTCTGTCACCACGGAGTGACACAGTGCACTGGGGGAAATGTTGGGGATGTCTGCCGGTGCGAGCGAGGGAGCGGGCTGTATGATTTAGGAGGAACACTGCAAGACAGGCAAATCACCCTGTGTAATTACCCTGGACTGGAACCAAATCACTGCCACCTGAAAAATACAGCTGGCCACAGCACTGCCCTCACAGAAGCTGCACATTCTAATGATCCATTGGACAAGGAGCCATGGAAATAAATGGCTTTTTAATACGTGCTGGGGGGGGGAGATAAATCCAGAGGAGGATCCCGTCTCTTACTGTAATCACCTCTTACCAGGAAATATATACTTTTCCCCTTTTGCACACACTGTACAATGTGACACACTGCCTATATATTTTTATATACAAACATGGTTGCAAAAGATACCCTCAGATATTCTCAACCTATATAATGCAAAAAATTCAAACGTACATAGTTATTGTGTGTAAAATGAGCTGTCCTCTGTATTAAATCAGTTTAACTTATCAGTTATCTGATTAGAGCATTTCAAAAAACAAAATTAAAAGTCATTATTGATTTTAAAATAAACCCATACAAATCCCTCTGTAAGTTGGATATACCAACCAACGGCTGGGAACACAGCAGTTACAAGGCTCATTTACGTATAAATGCTTGGTACATTAAACCATTTTTTCATCTTCTCTTCTCATACCATACTACCCTGCAACAAGTGTGCAAAAGTGCCTTGCATCCGGGGTCGTCAGGGTTACAATGTGTTGCTTAATTTGCTACCGTGAATCAGGACTAGACTCACACTTCATACTGTACCAGGTGAACTATATCATTATGCAAGGATGTGATACAATGAATATTGACCCATAATAACTATTACCACTGCATCTCAGGAGCCCATTTTTTCATGGAGGAAAATGAGCACTACTGCATGAGCGGAACAAATGTCCAAGAACAAAATTTCTTTCAAAGTCTGGCAATGCAAGGGTGTAGACTGAAATGCACTGGCATCCCATTAGTTTGCCTGTCTTTCCCAGAGTGAAATGAGCAACCGTGGTGGTCTGTGCGTGGGGTTTTCAGGGGCTGCAGATGCCACTTCAGGAGCTCCTGTATAAAAAATTTGCCACACATTTAATTCAATGCAGCGCAGTAAAAACGGATCATATGGCCAGGATAGTTAGAGCTGGGGGAAACAGTGAAGCCGTGGACAAGCAGATGGGCCCCGGAGAGGTAGGCTCAATCTTCATCTTTGCCCTCCAACTGGTTCATTGCAGACGGCATCCCAGATTCCAAAGGAGAACGTCAAAGTGTGACAAGCCTATACATTCTAAGGATGTGATGTCATGGCACATGTTAATCAGATGTATTTCTCTGAAGGCCGCGGGCCAGCCATCTGTGCACCACAGGGACCGTGCTGCTCGGTGACATCTGCACAGACGGGCTGGTAAATAAAACAGATACCTCTCGGGCTTATGTCCCTCGCGCAAGTAAGCTCCCATAATCAAACCGTGGCATGTGCCTCCACACAAATGAAAGCTATATTTCTACAGTGTCAGAGGGGAGGGTACTCAGCCAGACCTCGGGCCTAGCTGTTATGTCGGGGTTTTGCCTAAATTCACTCGCGAAATGTTGAACCATGCCACTGTGAGAGTACATTTAATTAAACAGCAGGGGAACAGATCCGACGATGACACCAAGAAAGCTTTATAGGAGTTGCATGGTCGGATGATTTGGAGTTCTGATCACATCAAAGTCTGGTTTGAAAAGGCTTAGTGTTTTTGCTTTTTTCTTGTCACACTATGGATTCCATGTCATGACATTTACAATGAGCCGATTCACACAATGCTTGGACATTAGCTAGCTATTAAACATTTTCATTATTAGCAGTATTGCTAGCTACATACCAATACCGAACAGCTTATTTGACAACTGGGACTGTGTTACATCAAAAGCACTCCCAGAACAGTGCAGTGTCTCCAGGCACACCCATTCACTCCAAGATAACATGTCAGCAATAAGCTTTACAAAAGATGTAACTGGAGCTGAAATTGTGCCTCTGGTGTCTGTGTCTGTTTAACCACACCGTGGATAGATGCAGTTATCCTCCATTTCAAATGGCAAAAAGCAGGTTCAGTACATGTCCAGGAGTTCAGCAGCTCAGATATATATCAAGGTCCATTTCAGCTGCAGTTAACATTTTTGAAACTTGAAAAATCCAATTGTTAAAATAGTAACCTTTTTTTGATAATGCACTAACATCCTACATTCCTAACAGTGTCACAAAATGAATTCATGTGGTCCTATGAAATAGATTCTTGCAGTACAGTTTGTTTGTTTGTTTGGACAGCATAGGCCAGAGGATCTCTGACAATGTGTGCACACATACACACGTACATACACACGCACACATACACACGTACATACACACGCACACATACACACGTATATACACACGCACACATACACACGTATATATACATGCACATATATATATATATATATATATATATATATATATATATATATATATATATATATATATATATATTTGCCCAACCCAATCTTCTATCCCAATACTAGTAAGATAGGGACTTTACTCTTAAGCAAGTTCTTGGGAAAAAGTGCATTCCCTAGAAGCTATGCATATGTTCTTTCTAGCAACACAGACACCTAAGGGTTGTAAACAGGAGCAGTGCATGGAAAGATATTACAGAACATAGTTTAATTAGTCTTCAGATGAAATCTTTTGCATTACCTATGATTCCAGGTCCCTACACATTTCATGGCCAATTCATTAAAATAGATCCACTGACAATGTGCAAGAAAGCAACTACCAAAATTAAGGAAAATTATACTTATTACACATAACGTAACATTACAAAAGTAAGCCATCGTCCTTAAAGCATCCATATCACTGGATTCCGTTTGATGATTTTTGTAACAGTCTCTTCGCAATTTAGTGTCTGAAAGCATTTATCAGCAAAGATGAAGCCAATTCTAGCACTTGTATTTTCTGTGTTTTACGCAGCAGGGAGAGCTTTCATCACTATTCTACATAGCATGCACAAATCCCTCACTTGTTTACAGACAGCTGCTGCTTTATCAAACAGTCACTTTAGCTCCTTACACCCGAAAGATGACTCCAAGACCTCCTGGGCCTCCCTATTGAGGGGCGGTAATAAGGTATGAGCTGATTGTGTTCACCACTGTGGCATACTGTTCTCCCTGATGATGTTACTCTCTTACTTACTTTGCAGACACTCTTTTGCAGGCTGAATTGAAATGCTTGCCGTGTTTAAAAACCTTTTCCATTTTGAAAACCATTCACACGACTGCATTTTACTTTAGCAACTGCGGTAAAGTAAACCTTGCTCAAGGGTAAAACAACACTTTCCCACCTAAGGATCACAACTGGGCAGAAGTGTGTTGCAGTGCTAAGGAGCAGGGCTTGTAACAAAAAGGTCAGCAGTTCAGTTCATGGGTGGGTAATTGCTGTTGTACCGCTGGCCATAGTACTTAACCCAGCGAAGATCCAGCTGTACAAATGGGAAGCACATATACATGTGAGCTTTGTAAATCACTCTGGATTAAATCATCTGCAAAGCAAACTTAACGACAATGTAATGATGCCACATCTATGGCTGACAGCTGAGGAGCCCCACCAGACAATGCTGTTCTGTCCAGTCAAAATGCGGATATCATTTCTATTTATTATAAATGTGTGCGTATACATCTGTAACAGTTACAGTAAAGAAATGCTCGCAATTGTAATCCATAAGCCTTTTTTGCAGTGTATGTTCAGAGAGATCACACATACAGCACACCCATTTCTTGGATTCTCAATATTCCTATATCAATTGAGCAAATCAAAGTTCATCTATGTAGCATGATCTAATAGGGGTGATCTGTTGATTTCAGCATTCTGTCTTGCTGATCCTTTCAGGCAGTTTTGTGGCTCAGAGCGGCAGCGGGGGTAACTGGGTCAGATAGCTTCCCTATGCCCATCTCCAAATATCTCCCTGAATTGGAGTGAGCCATCTGTCATATGACAATCAAGGCCAGCAATCAGATGGAGGGTTTGCCATGTACAGTGTGTGTTTCGGCACACAGCACAAAAGGAAATGTCTGTTATGTAGTCTACCAACTGATTTTTGTGACCAGAACCCTGTTCCCTGGCCCTCTTCCTATTCAGTAGTATTGAAAATTGCCTTTCTGAGGATGAGAAAAGACATGCTTAAATGCTTAAGCAAGACTTAACTATGAACAAAAGGAGAAAACATGAGAGGCACAGACAAATTGCTTCATCCTAATCAAAGCAGGGGTCATGCTGATAAATATTCCCACGTGTGCCCGATAATGTCCACTTCTCAGGCAGTGACACTGTACTGATTGAGACAGAACCTACCTCGCCCTATGGCTTCAGACCAGGTTTAAGCCTGACGCTTGACTTAACATTTTAAAGCAGGATTCCCACACAGGCACGGAAATGACATTGCCCACATTTGTCACTCGTAATTAATGAGGTGACAGAAAGTTGGGCTCAGTGCAATATTTTGAAAGAGCCAGCAGAGTGTTGCTTGTACATCGATCTCCTTGGGGTGAGCTGTGCAGGGATGGATGAAATATGAACCTCTACAGTGCTTCTGGAGATGGGGGGGGTTTGGTTGTTATTGGGCTACAGGAGCGCACAACAGTAGCCTTTTGATGTATTATTTCTGAGTCTTTTGTTTGAGGCGCATTATATCTGTGGCTTAATGATAAAAGCACACTGGGCGATATTCACACAGACAGAGGCGATGTCGTCAAATTAATCTTTGCTTGCTTCCACAGGGAAACTCATTAGGTTTGTGACTCCCTCTGTCTCTAAAAACAAGTTATCAAACAAAGACATCACCACGCAGCATTATATCATCTCTGCTGTGAGGCATCACTTTGACTCTGTCAGAAGTGTCTGTAGGCACCACTTGACAGAAATCTCCTTTCATTCTATTGCAGAGGCACCTTGGGCTTGTAATACTATCATCCTCATGAAAAAGCTTGTGGTAAAATCCTGGATTCTTGTGCCAAGACAACTTGCTCATCAAAGGAGACCCACTGTTTTCTTTGGATTGTCTGGGTGTTGAAATACCAGCAAGCTTCAACATATTAATTAACACATATTTTTACACATACATTTGTTTGAAATAAAATCACATTGCCGCCAGTGTAATATATATGCTTCTCATAGAAAAAAAAACCTCTAGAGATATCAAGGTTATGTAAACCGAAATAACACTCAATTCATGTCTTATTTGGAATTTAAAGTTTTTCTGACCTACTTCAAACTTTTTATTGCGTAAACATCTCATGATGCATGCTTGATTAAGTGCCAATCATCATAAGCATGAGACTGCTGCACACCGGGAATCATATAAATGTGAATCACATTTACGGAATAGCAATATGCTTCAGGAAAGAAAACATGATCTAATTAAAAGAAAAATGCAAAAGCAACAGAAATCACAAGGGGGTGAGCTACAGATCATGTGACCAGAAAAGACAGCCCATAACCCAACGAGGAAGCAGCGCTGGTATGAACTTCGCTGGACTCACACTCTTTGGACATCCCCACGGAGAAACACTTCTGGAGGCGACAGTACTGACAGCGATTTCGCGTCACCTTGTTGATGATGCAGTTCTTGTCCCTGTGACACGTATACACCATGTTCTTCTGAATGCTCCTGCGGAAAAAACCCTGGGAGATACAGACAGAGAGGAGAGGCGTTTCAGTTTCACACTTTACATTTCCATTAAATTGTCTTTACTTCCACAGTCTTGCTTACTTGTTTTGCTGCATTTGTTGTTTCGCCACTGAATGAGGCAAGAACGATACTCCTGAGATTCCAAAAGGACATCCAAAAAGCTATCACGGATTATTTACTATGCAAATAGTGATTTACATAGTTTACATTTTACATATCCATTTCCAGAGCCGAATAATAAATTCAGCAACTTAGGTTAAGTGCTAAAAGGCACAACTACAGTGCCCCACCTGGGATTTCAGCATGAAAACATCTGATTATAACGCCACATAACAAAACTGAAAAGTGAGTCTCGGATAAGAATGAAGCATTCTGTTCAGACAGTAGGTATGTTTTCCTTTTATTATGGCACTGCGCTACACATGGAGCACTTAATCTGGCTTAGTTTACTGAGCCATTTCCAATTCAACATCTGCTAATGTCCAGCCCAGAAAAACAGCTCTATATTCTTCTGCTGGGTGTGACATAGCATCACACCAACAGTACACTTTAGTGCAGATGATGCCCACTTTTCTTATGAGTTTATTGCACTGTAAAATGACTGCTGTTAAATGCACAATATAAACACTCATTTCTTCCAAATGTTCTGGATAAAAGGTGTAATGAAAGTGCAATTATAATTACAGATTAAATTAAAAACTGCAAGTGCAAATGATTTTGACCTCTCATAGTCTTTGGCACCCTGGAATTAGTTTTAGAGGCTGAGGCCAGTACAGGCATTGCAGCAACAATAGCAATTCCATTTCAATTAACAAAAGAAGCATAGAAATTATTTCTGTATTATTTCTACTGTATCATTCTAAATAAGCCTATTCTTCATCTTTATCCCAGTTACTTCTAAGAGTTTGCCTCCATGAAGCAGTTAAAGAATGCCCTCTGTAAAAGGTGCTCTGTCCCAAGTGGTATCCACAGAATCCCAATAATGCCACAGAAATGCTGACAATAAAACCAGGCCACAGAACATTCAGAACCAGAACGTTCAGATTCCTTTGTTTTAATCACATGGCTACCCAAAAGGCAACAAGAGACTAACTGAAAATGAGAAATGTCCTCCACATAGTGACATAGTAATCTTTTATCTATGTGGAAATTAATATCTAAAGAATTATCTTCAAATATCCACCGGTCCCCTTTAAGAGGAGTGATAGGGGGAAGGGCACGGAGGATGCAGAACATACAACTGTATGATCAGTGCTGTCAAAGAGACAGAGTGAGTCAACAATACAATTGTGATGAAACTCTTCAGCTTGAAGAGGTGGGAAACAATGATCCAATAAGAGCCGGAGATGGGGGCTGAGCTAAGCCCTTCTGTCGTCACATTGCCTGTGCTACAGGCTTGTTCTCTGTCCTTTCTTTCACTGCTTTAGCCTTCTACTTAAATATGAAATGATTTTTATAAAGTGGTCGCAAAAACATTGCACTTAGAATGTCCGACTTATCCAAAGCAGCGACCACAGACTTCATTCACCCCCCTAACTCAACAGCACTGCTACTCATGGGTGGTAGTACATATTTTTGACCACAAATATAATTTCACTTATTTGACAGTACAACATACCCTTACTACATTATGGGTGATATCTACCATATATTTGACCAGAGTTATGTCATAAGATAAACATTTGGAAATGGAGGCATAGGAATGTGTATACTATGTATCTTACCTCACAGTGATACAAGCTCCGACTGAGGTATGGTTACGTTGGTCTTACTTTTTATTTTCAGAGTAAGATATTGAAGACGTAAGACAGCTTACAGCCACTGGAAGAATCTGTTCATTGCCACTTCTACTTAATTTTCTGACGTGAGACTAGGAGATACAGCCTATCATACAGGGTGTCACTTTGTTATCTGTGCAGAAAAAAGCAATCGTACCTAACTGGTGCTTCAATGTTATTAGAGGAAAATGCAATGGAATACAAGCTGTATAACAAAAATATTACTGATATGTCTTATTTTTGTTGTGCAGCATTAGCCAGCTGCTAGAGGTGAAGGGGCTATTCCTAATGATTCATACATAAGAGACTTCACTGGTGGGCCCTCAACATTGGAGAACCAGGTGACAATCAGTCATGTCTTGGAGGGAAACATGTCATGTGCTCCCGTGTGCCTCTGTAATGAAGCCTGTCACATGTCTGACAGAAAACTTCAAAGCTTGCTGCTGTCAGCACAACACAATAATGAAGCACAATGATGGATCTGAATTTTTCCGAAGCCCTAGGTTTCATCAAAATGGAAAATATGCAGCAGAGGAATGACTTGCAAGGAAAAACATGCAAGTGTTGAAACAAAAATGGTACGGTTTAATATGACTAACTGCTTTTACCCAGTCTTGTATTCTTTTAAATCACTCCACAGAAAAAGGGAAGCTCCAACTTTGCAGATTTTTTTTTTAATGTTTTTAATTTATGCACTCTCGGCACTGTTCATTTGTTATTTAATGTTTCTGTGATCATTTGGGTCAGTTTCAGTTGAGCGACCGAGTGAAAAAAATCACTCTTCATCTGTAGTGCTTTATTTAAAATGTCCATTTCAAATGCATTCTGTGCGCCTGTGACGGATGAAGCCCTTCTCATTAGGCAGTGTATGTGGTAATCTCTGTGCTGGATCACACCATTCCCATTAGACTAGAATCACCACAATCGGCACGGCTGCCTCCAACAGTCGGTGTGTTTCGAGTTCATCAGAATGTAGTCAAAAGTATGTCAGCTTTGGGGCAGCCACCCACCTTGTCCAGTACTTACTCTGTGACCACCAGGGGGCAAGCAGACTTGTAATGAAGTAATGAAGCAGCTAAAGCCCATTTTTGTCAGGAAAATATTGAGAATACAATGCTTTTGAGATTACAGGAAAGGCGTGTAGTCACCACATTGTGTTAACCTTCACAAATCCCTCTACCCACCTATAGCCACCTTATGAATGAATGTGTGTTTGTAGCCACTTTGCTATTTGGGCCACTTGGCAGAGCAAATATTGAGGCTTTATGAATCCATTAATAAAATTTACAGCATAAGCATTGTACAAATGATAGAATGGATGCCATGAAGACAATGCCTCTTGGATTCTAATCTAAAAGAATGTTAAAAATGTCACAGAAAGTACTGCACACCCACACAGTTAAACAACACCAAACTAGCTAATTATTCATTGAGCTACACAGCCAGTAATGAACATTTAGCTGAATGCATCAATATTTCAAGCTGAGCCTCAAAAAAACAACTACTCTAGCTGGGTGGATTATGTGAAAGGTCAACTGAAACACAGATGATGAATGTTTACCTAAATCTAGCTAGTATAGCTCACATGTAGCTGCAGAAATCTAATGGAGCACACTGTGAGATCAGCAGGATGACACAGTTTATTTGAACTGTTCCCACTGACTGTGCACCATCTTATCCCTCTTCACAATAACATATCCCTCTTCATATACCACCCACTTCCATCCACTCTTGAAGCAATTCATTAAATCGGATGCTGCATAAACTGTCGCACTCCAGCATGTGTACCACTTAGTCCTAGTCTAACCTTACATTTCTGAAGTTAATCTTAGGGCATTTTAAGTCGTATTTAGCAAACAGAGGGGACAGCAAAAGCAAAGCATATATGGTACAACCAAACATAAAGGACAGAGGTGACTTTCCCACAGCACTATTATTTTAGTAAACAGCAGTCAAAAGACAGCAGCACCTCAGAGAGTTACTTATTATATGTAAGCTCAATGGACTCTCGTGAGGGAACCATTACCATTTGTCATGATAGTGTTCTTCCTTACCTGTTACAGTCAACACTACGCACTGACAGAGAGCTAAACAATAAAGAACATATTCATGCACTGCAAATGGATCAGCCCATGCTGAGCTAATGTTTGAGAGTAGAATACCCTTGGACAATGCACATTTTTTTAAATATTAGCATTTTTAGTGTTTTTAAAGATGTTTTTCATTAATTTCTCTGTTTGGAAAAATCATAACATTGCTTTACAAGCTTAAAGTTTTGAGTGTTAAATCTAAATCACTCTACTGCCACTCACCAGCCTTTTCTGAAGCAATACTGGTATTGACCAGAAGGTACAGTACACCTTTGTGAGCCGAACAGTTTCGGCTCATCAAGCGTACCCCCCAGCTGAGCTCTCACTGCCCCTCTGCATGGTGGTAACTCTACCCAGCCCACTGAAGGAGTGGCCTCCTCTTCCTCCGACAGATTTCCCTCCTAAACAATATCTTAATTGGGATCATTATCTCTCATCTTGTTATCTTAATGGGATAGGGATAGGGTGTCACCTATGGCCAAGGCGTCTTAGGTCCTCTCATTTACAGATTAAAAAAAAAAAAAAAAATGAAAGTGCTGTCCATCAATTATTTAACCCCCCTCACTGTTGCAGCTTGTGTTGCCTGAGCATTCAGCACTGGCAGAAAGGGAATCAGATTAGCTTTCACCCTTAATTGTGTTGACAACGTATCGCTGCAGTGGAAAGTGGAGAGGGACACTTGAGACCCCAGAGAGTTGCAGCAAAGGGGGGCAATTAAGCCAGGCTATTACTTACACCTCAAGTTTGCCAAAGAGAAGAAAGAAGGGGGGATCCTGTTACAGGGGGTGGGAAGAAAAAAAAAGGTTGCTGTTCACTTTTTATGCAATGTGTATTTCTCTGTTGAACATGGGAGAGGTGACTACAAGGTTAGGAGGCATTGAAAAGAGACTCCCGGTACAGAGTAAATAAGAGCACAAGAAAAGAACCCAAAGTGTACAAAGCTGGGCTTTGTAACCAGGTGAATGTGAAACCTCAGCAGATAACACACACATACACACAAGGCCTTGAGAGACACACTGTTAAATAACTCTTTTCAACACTAAACAAGACAGAGCACTGATGCTAGACCCCCCCCCTCAGCCTCCACTACCCCGGAACTGCTGAGACCAGCAATTTGACCATTGCTTATCGGTCTACCTGAGACAGGGAGGTCTACACATAGCATCAACTGATAGAAAAGACCTCTATCTTTTGGGGATGACTCAGTCTTGCCTGAAATGAAAGAATAAAGGAGGAAATAACAGTCCCTTGTTGGGTTTCAAATCGCCCCCTCAACGATTATTTTGGCCATGTTCTTTAGGTAGTCTCTTCATTCAGGCCTTGGGTTTCATACCGAAAGGAGTTCTTTGAAAGAGCCCAGTGGACATTAATAGAGTGCTTGTTGTCCAGCCTCTTCTGTATGTAACTGAGTATGAGCTTTGAAGCTGCATCAAATGGAAACAAAAAACCACACCCAAAATAGTATTGATCAGCTCAGGTGGTACCTGCATATCCTTGGGTGGTGTACAAAAACCGATATAAGTAACCTGAGAGCTTATGTAAGACCTAATCTGTTTTAAATCAAATGACCTTAATTAATCGATACCAGTAATTATCTGTTTAATATCAGTGTTATTTCCCCCTTTCCACAGATCACATTGCAAAATTACACATTACAAAGTTAGGAAATCAGCGAGCAATACATCATGAGCTCAAGTTGACCATCACCCAGGCTTGTGCTGAATGAAAAAAAATAAAGGCAACACTGCAGAAGTTTCTTTTAACTACTCTGACAGGATTGACACCCGCTTGCTGGCCACTAGTAAAACACAGTAATATTAAGTGTCAGTCATGCCAGGAGTACAGATTCACTTCAGTGAAACCTTTCTTTCCTCTGATCCCAATCGCCTTTGGTAGAGGTGAACTTGAGGCTGTGACACATTTTCTTTGTGATCCTGGCTGTCAAGTATAACTACTCTGATGGCTGCCGTCTTGGAGTCCATTCAGGCTGGAGTGATTACACCAGCTTTATTAGAGTCAACTGTCACATAAGCCCTATTTGTTAGGGACTATACATGAAGAGGTTTCCTGAGCTATGTTAAAAGCAGAGGAGCTCGTTATTTGAGACTTGTATGAAGTGGTGTCATCTGAGAGGCCTTTTAACCAGTGGAATGTAAAACCCTATGCCCGTTCTAGAAACAATAGCTCCTAAACTAGTCCACTGAAAGAGACCAAAGGAGGAAGGCTGTAGCTCTCACAAGCAGTGCTGAAACTTCTGCAAAAAAAATTGTAAATGTCTTTTTTTGTTTTCTCAAGAGATGATTTCACTGGTTTACCTTTATCAGGCAAGGTCAAAAACCCAAGCTGTCCTAGCACCAAATAATTCCTGAGATAAGGCCAATATCCCATTTATGTGGGCAGACTAAGACACAGGATTTAGAACTAAGGTGAAGTAAGCTAAGTGTGTCCCAGGAAAGCAAAAGTACTCCATGCCCAGTATTCAGCAGCAAAAGAGGAATGGCAAAGAAGCACAGAGGAGAATGCAAGGTGAAAATGGACTTTAATGCCAAGAGAAGCAGTAATAATTTCAAAACTAATAAAGTCTAAAGGGGAAACATCATGAAAGAGATACATCTTTCAGGATTTTATTGACAGTTCTGCAACATACGTATATGGCGCTCACCCAAGAGACAGTGTTTTTCACAAAATGGCAGTATATAACAGAAGATTTCTGCAAAAAACTCTTGGCCCATCTAGGCCATAAGACACAAGTTCCTGGCATGATAGACTAAACCAGCTCCACCAGCTGACTCCAGTGCATTACATCCCAAATTGTGATTTACGCAAAATGCATACAGAATAAGTACTGGCACTGACCCTCACAAACAAAGGAAAAACAGTATTGGTAAAACTCATCTTGGAACATCTAGATGTTGTATCTCAAACACATCTTATACTCCTTGTCAAAATTATTGTCAGATTCCCTGCATCACATTCAAGATTGGAGTGCACATATCCTGGATATTTACAGGGGTTCTACAGAGAATATACAACCTGTCTGGTTACTGCCTGATTGGAGTGGATGGGTGGAGTAGATCTGTGTGCCTGATGAGAAAAGCTGGAACAGATGAGATCATGTTTTGGGAAAGCTAATGCGTGACAAGAAAAAAGATAAAATGAGATGAGCATGCATTTCAAATGGAAACGGGCTAATATATCCACATTTTAGCAGGACAGATAATACATTTTTTCCATGCAAGTTATCCATTACACTGAGAAGAAAAATGTTCAAAAGGTAACTGTCACAACGCCTTAATACCTCTGGAGATATGGATTTTATTAAGGAAGGTCTTTACGTTTTTAAAGTGATATATAAATTTGACAAGAGGATACAGGTAGAAATTAGTATAAAGAGATAAGGTTCATTCCACACTGATACTTGGAAGTATTTTTTCTCTCAGTGAGTTATAAATACATGGGACAGCTTGACAGGACTTGTAGTGTAAACAGAGATACGTGTTTGTTCAAGACCCGGCTTGACACTGTCCTAGACACACTCTATTCTACTGACAAGCTGACGAGTTTAGCTGGGATGAATGGCTTGTTGTTATCATTGAACTTCCAATGTTCTTATGATCTTCTTGTTATTATCATAACACTCTGCTGCAGAAACACCTATAAAACTTAGTCAGAAAGTGATTTGCACACATTAGGGAGGGTCTCAAGAGCAGATATAATCCCCAAGACACTTTACATGGATAAATCAACAAAACACACATTCACCTTCACTCCATCTGTAGTTCTAGTGTTAAATTATGTTTTCTCTGAACTAGTAGTAAAAAGACCTGCTCCCTTTTCACAGCCTCCATCTCTTTGGTTTGTGTTGTTGAACAAAGCATTCTAGGAACAAAGTCATGTTCACTACAAGGACTATATGTTACACAGGAACAAAGGAGCCCTCTTGCCCGTGGCACCCACTCAAGGAAATTATTCATAGTTCATGCACACTTACTTGGCTATTGTGAGTCAGGGGAATGGACATGGCATAACACATACTGAGCGACTGCTTATAAAAGCAAAGCAATTACTGGTAGAGCACAGACTTCAACAAAAAGCCCCCACAATCAAACTGCCTCTACTGTAAGCTTGAGGAGAATTATGCTGTGCCTTTTAAGAGATGAATGTGAATTACCCGTAACATTTTCTGTGATAATTTCCCACTACTTGTACTTTGTGGAACACTGCATTTAGTCTCCAGTCCATGCATGTGGCATGTGAAGAACCAAAATATTTTTTCTCTGCTATAAACAATATTTCAATATTTTTTGACCTTTGTAATTCTGTTCTTCACTTAAAACTGGATGAAAATAAATGTATTAGAGCAAATGTATAAAGAAATTTTTGCTGTATGCACTTTTGTAAGTCGCTTTGGATAAAAGCATCTGCTAAATAAATGTAATGTAAAATAATTAGAAGTCTGAAGGTTTAGAGTTCACTAGTGCTGTGATAATGACTGAAGCTTAAAAATGGTACAAGATGCTGGGTGCCCACAGCTTGTTTTAATTAGCTTTCCTGTCCGCTCAGTACGTGGGCTCGGATTCCAGTTCAGGGTGATCGAGAGGTCTCACCCCAAATTCATGCCAATCAGACTCCATGCTGTGACCCTGAAACCTGAGTTGGCCGGCAGTCTTCAAGCAACCTGCGCTACTGATCTGCAGCCATGCCCACACCACACACACACACACATACACATACACACACGTTTCAAACAACTATGCTTGTATGCATATCATTCATATCAAGGTCATTTGATTAAACACCATGAATTACCTACATGCTGAATTTTATATATATATCATAATTTACCTCTGGGAAAGTCTCAAGCTATCTCACAGTATAGACTACTCTCCTTTAGACAACAAAATTAAAAAGGCACTCCATGAATGCTGGCATGCTCTCTTGCTGCATGACTCTATTAGAAAGGTGCCCCTGGTTTGACTACACTGCAGCAGGAATGTCACAGATTTCTGCACACTGCAAATACTACCAAACAGCCTAAACAATCTATTTGCGGCTTACTCCCACCTACAGTTGGTCACCTCCTTTGTGTGTACTGTAGCTGTAAGGCACAATCTAAAAAAAAACACTTCAAAGCCCAAAAATGAACAAAACTTACTCACAAAAAAAAATTCACCATTACCTGCCTGAAGGAGTGATTTACATCATCGGTGCCCATGCTCCCTGGTATGTGCTGGAACAACCACACAAGTTTTACACACACATGTAGAAGAATATATCAGGCTCCATTAAGAGAACAGATATTACATCCAAATTAACCTCTTACTTCACAGAAAAAACTACTTGGCAGAAGAATTACATTTCTGGGCACTGGGACAGGGACTTCAATAAAATGTTACTAAAAATCAGGCCAGATGAATTCATGAATTAGGCACAGTGTCCCCCAAAGGCTTAATAAATAGTTGGTAGTGTCCTGTTTTATAGAATCATTCTTCTTTTTTGTCCTCCTGCTGCAACTTAGTGCACACGCTGTTTTAAGATCTCATAACCAGCACATAACTTATATATTGTAATTTATATGGCTTATGTAGCCTACTTGTCATATGTACTCTGTTCTTGTTTTGCTTTTCCTTTAGTGGACTTTTCATTCCATTGGATGAGGCTTAGGGCAATCTCTGTTCCTGCATGCATTTTGATTTCAAATCAAATGCTTTCCCACAGTTGCTCAATGCTACCTGAAACTGCACATAAATGAGGTCAAAATGTGTTGTGCACTCATCAGTGTGTTCAAATACATTGTTCCATGCAGTCCTTCATATGTTTAAAGTAGTATACTTTTAAGCAGTATTTGTGTACTGTAACACTCCTCTGATAATGTTTTGAAGACTTTGGCAATAAAGACTACACCATGGTTTTGCTCCTGTTTCAGACGAGATGCCACTTGAGAGGAAGAGCATGGTTACAGCACCTGGGACTTTAACTGGGATGAGAGTGATCATGAGAGATAGAAAAAATAAATTACATCTACAGCAGTTGACATCAGTAAGTGTTTTAAATCACTCACGAATGACCCATTTTCTCCCAATTTCCAGTTTCTTATTATATATGATTCACCAACATTGCTGTTTATTAAACAGTAATAGCAACAGCAGGACATATCCTTTTCGAGCTCTGACTTTTCTATGCCTTGCAAATCATGGCAATGTGGATCAAGTCTTTACACAAGGGATTTATAAATTGACCTATTTCAGTGTTTAGGATTTAGAATATAAAACTCCAGAGTCTATTTCACCATAATCCTTTCTTTTTAAAACACTGCACAGCTGCATGTTACATGTTGCATGGCTGCTCTCTTTCAAGTCCTTGAGTTCTGATATGCAGTGTGTCTACTGTCACAATTACAGACTGACACGCAGTCTTATTTCAAAGACACCAGACAGGCAACTGCGAGCTGGAAATGGAGTGCTGTTCACAAACAGCCAGTGCTGAATATGCATGAACTGATGTGGAACCATATGGCTTCTTGTTTTACTTATTCAAATACAGGGATTCTCAGGGGCACCAAAACAGAGCACTCTTGTGTCAAATGATCATGCTTTGAATGAGGAAAATTGGCAGGAATATCTCTGCCTTTCACAATGTTTTTCATTGGGGTGAGGTGGAATGGGAGCACGTAATAACACAAAGCATCTCACAGCAACTTTCAGAGGTGATTTTAATCTAGTATTCAAAACTAGTTCAAATAAAGGTTTCCAGCCAAATATGCAACAGTTAAGGTGATGCAATTCAATCCTCCACTGTGTACTGAAGGGGTTCATTCAGGTAGCCCCAGGTGGTCACAATCCTCACTGCAAATGAACATGCTCATTCAATATGAGTGGGCCCCCATCTTTAATGTCAATAATATGTATGTTGAAGGGAAAACAACAGAACAGTGGGAGAAAGGTGTTTTCTGATTCTTAATTCTCTGAAAAAATACAGCACTAACATTCACCACAATATTTATGGTTATTTGGCTACCTGTTGACAATCTGACCTAAAAACTAAAGAGAAATTTTTGAAATAAAATTGGCCAGACAAGGACAATATAAAACATGTGCACTACTGGTGGATTGAAACCTTGGGACTCATTGGCACCTTGTGGATGGATAATGAAAAACAGTCACTAAAATCAGGTAAAAAAAAAACTATTCATCTATAAGGTAACTGGGCTGGCAACAATATTCTCTGTCAGTATCTTTCAGATAAACCCCTGACTTGTATTTCTTGTAAATGGACAAATAAATGCCATTTCGAGTCTTTCCTTGTTTCGGTTAGACAAGTGCCCTTTTTCACCTGTAGGCCTGAGTTCTCTGCACCCAGGGCTAACAGGCAGGAATGGAAAGTAAGCTTTTCAGAGTAAGGGACAAGGCCTAAACAAGAGCTCTCAGCCTGGGAGTGCTGGAGACAAGGACGGAACTGATGGGCCGCTCTCCCAGAGTGCCCTGTTTCTGTCCGCAGTGAACAATGCGTTCACTGTCTCTCAGGCTTCCGAGAGTTCAGAGGAGTCAGCAAGAGAGGGGCTCTCACAGAAAAATACGATCTCTTTGCCAAATCTGAACCCTTCGCTGAACAGGGGAGAGGTATGGCAGCTGGTCCCTCTCAAGCACTGCTTCTGTAGACAGAGATTCTGTGTTAAGTGACAGGGACACTGCTTCTGTGGAAAGGTTTCCTTCAGAGACCTCATTATTACCTCTTGGAAACAGCATCTTGGCTAAAGAATGTAAGCACAAGGGAAAGTTGGGCCCAAATATAAGGGCACAGGACAGCAAAAATATATACTTACAGGTTGAAGTTTAGGACTTTTCAGGCAAAAATGAGATTAATTACTGAACAATACATTGAAATGGCATGCACATACTGACTTCAATTTCAAAAGACTGCACATTTTGAATGGACATGCCTTCTAGACAATAAAATATGACAATATTAACTGTTAAAAAAGCACCAACAGAGACATATAACTTGATAACAACTTAAAACTGGAAATACAGTATATTCTCCATAAAACACTAGCTTGATTATACCTCGACTGGTGTTCCTTAATCCTATCCTAATGTCCTATAAACAACTCTTGTTACTGTTTCAGCATATCAGAATTGTTCTTTTTCTACATGAACATGCAGTAATAAGTCAAACAAATCATTTTCAAAATTTAAAACAACGCATATCAAGTACTCTCAAAAACTCTCAAGCAGTCTGCACATACAAGTGCAAAGATACACAAGATCTGCACCATTTGTGGGGGACAGGTTATAATGTTACCTGCGAATTGCAAAAACCACAATCTGACCTGTACTGATACTAAAGCATTAATAGCAAAGAGAAGTTTGCTCCTGACACAAAAACAAACATTATTTTGAAAAATAATCCATAAGGAAAAATAAACTTGACAAAAGCTATGTTGCACTGCAATAAACAAGTGATTCATGTGTATATTGTAAGTAAATATTAAGACACGTGGGATTAAAGTCTTTATTAATAGGAACAGAGAGTGCTACCTGACATGCTCACTCACAAATCTATGCATGGGGAGGGTCTCTTGCTGTACACACAGTAGCAACCTCTGCATACACATCCATATACTGTATTATCCTCATTTTACTTCTTTTATTATTAAAATTGCTTTTAACAGGTTCTACTGCTGCTATTCACTTCATGGTGATGAATGCAGATGCAACACAGCAGTAAATACATTGAGAAACTGCAGCCTGCAATCTGCATCAATCATTTACACACAAACTGAATTGCTAAGAGCTCTCCCACCACGATATTCAGTTCTAACTAACTGTAATTACTGTACATTAATTACTGTACTGCAGCCACTAATGAAACCCACAAGCCTCGTTAAAGAACTTCAGAGCATTTATAAAACCTGATTTCACAGAGGCAATAAAGACGAACCGTGGAGGGTTATAGTTTTGCCTCCATTTTAAATCACGTCTTACGGCTTCATTTAAACCCATAAGCATCCGTAAGGACCGTTTCTAGTGATCGGCCTGAACTCTTACCTTGCAGCCTTCACACGCGCTGACGCCATAGTGGTACCCAGAGGACTTGTCCTGGCACACAAAGCAAGGCTTGTAGATGCGAGGAGGGGGCAGCGGGGACGGGGGACTGGGAACCAGCTCTTCAGAACTGGTGCTCTGCGTTTCAATAGCTGCTGAGACACAAGGGGTATAAGAATTTTTCAAAAGAGGGTGAGACACACAGGGACCAAAGCAGCTGACATGTTAGCAGCAGAGCTGGGAGTTTCAGTCCCTGCGAGGGACACATTTAATGTTCCTTTTTGTTACTTGAATGATTCCTTTGGTTTATGTTGGTTACTGTCACTCGAATTCCCCCTGTAAAATCCTGGTCGTGCACATACATGATATGTAACATCAAGGGCAAATTACAGATTCACAGAAAAATGGGTGAGAAGGTCTGCAAGATATAATCTCTGCGCTTTGTTCTTAACTCAACACACATGTGCAATTATTACATTGTTTCTGACACCTCATACAAATGACCATTTTTAAAAATTGTTTTTAAAATTCTTTTTTATTTCACCAGTTATTTGGTTCTTAAGTCAGATAGCGTCCATACAGAATCATAAGTATCTGTCCCCATTCTTTCAAAGCAGGAACAAAACAGAACACACCTTTTTTTCCTTTCAAAAATATTCAAGTACAATATTTTCAAGGTGGCATTGTCAGTAGTGTAATTAATGCCTCAAATTCAATACCCACGATTACATTTTGCATATTTAGTTAACAAAAGCCACTCAGGTTTAGAGATATGTGGCATTTAAACAAAGTCCTTTTCAGTAACCATCCTATTCTTTTCCATCCAGTTCCAACCATCCAATTCCTGTTCTTTTTTTTCCCCAAAAACTTGTTCTCCCCTGTTCCTCCTTTTTCACACATTTGCATTTATATACTGTAGCAAGGGATAGATAAAGACAGCAGAAGAATATTTCTAATAGTAATCTAACTGAAAGCATTTCCAACATCAAACAACAAAAACAATGAAACTGACCCTTCTGTCACATATATGATGTATTCCTGCAGGACAGGGCAAAGCCCTCTGTGTTTGCATACATACTAGTGAGCTTCATTTCCCTGTAGTCTGTGGCTTCAGTTTGTCCAGTTTGCTGTCACAGAACTTTCTCCTGGAGTGCTAAGACGAGGCTCTAGAAGTGCTGGCTCTCTGACGTTTCACACAAGAGCATAAGCGAAACAGATTCATCGCTATGAGGTCAAATAGCATGGTATAGCCTTAGGTTCCCCTTTGTCCCAAATCACATACAAACTCCACTGAAGATATGTCACACTCATCTTTGCGATTAACCCCTCCAAATGATCGGTCTTGTTTCTGAGATTTGGAAGCCTGGTTTCTGAATCAGCTACAAAGAGAAGTCTTCCTGGCTGTAATTGTGCCAAAAGTTATCAGAGGGATTCATGGTGTTCCAAAAAACTGACTTTCGACTAGGATGCCATAGCAAACCCTTCTAAATATACAAAGCCATAACAATAACTTTTATTTGTTCATGCCCTTATGAAATTTAAGCTTACTTCTGCTGAATACGAACTAGAGGACATGTCAAATTGCAAACGTTATTGAACTGATTATCAGAATACATGATTCTATGTAGACACTGTTGGACTCTGTAAATGTTGTCACAGTAAATGATTAACAATGGCTCATCTGGGACATTGATCATCCATATATACCTGCTCAAGCTCAGTCATGATTTGATGATGGCCAGATTGCCCAGGGCCACCGGCCAATAAAAGTAAGGATTTATGAACCTCCTTGGTAAAACTGAGGCTCAAAAACATAGATTCTGAGTCCTTAAGAACATAAAAGAACCCTTACGAGCATATGAGTGATCCTTACAAGCATACGCCTGATAATGGGCAACACATAACAAATTACAAATCAACATCAGTCCGAAGACAGAATACAAGTATCCAGGCCCCATGAGTGATTCAGTCAAGATAGCGTAATTATGTGTAGCATTTAGGTGTATTGGTGGTTATGTGATCACCCTTGTGTGCCTGTCTGTCTGTGAGCAGGGTAACTATATAAGCTATGGACAGATCTGGATGACAAGGGTTGGGATGAAACTACAAAGACACAATTTAAGCCTTGGAATAAGTGGTATTGGACATGAAATAACTACAAACAGGTGCTCTACTGTAACTTGACTACAGAGAGGGGTCTGTACATCTGAAAAGTGCCTTTAACTAGGCCACCTAGTGAGGCATCATATGTCTTATCCCAGTGTGGCAAGGGTGGCAGGATCTGCACAGTGGTAAGATGTATAGTTTATACCCAAAAGGTTGCTGGTTCAATTCCCTGGTGGGACACAGATTTGAATCCTTGGGCAAAGTACATTGCCTGAGAAAACATCCAGCTGCATAAATGGATAACATGTAAAAACTGTGGGCTATGTAAGTAGCTCTGGATAAAAGCAACTGTAATGTAATGGATATATAAACCAATGATGCAAAAAAGAGGGGGAAGTGCTGAACAAATAAAATGACAGGTTTTTTTGCCTTCATTGGTGCTGTGCAACAGAAGATTTAGGAAACCTCTTCCATTTCTTGGATTATTAAACCTCAGTGCCGTCCGCTGCTGCAAGGCGACTTCTCTGCTGGCTAGCACAAACACCAGCACCATTAGGGGAATAAAGGCTGCTGACAGATAACTAAATGGGAGGCATTTTAAAGGAGAAAAAGAAAAATTGCTCATCTCTATCCCCTTGAACTCTTAGCCTCCAGCTGAACCTACCGTCAGGGTCAAACAGGAAAACACACCCATTAGCGACTATTCTCTCAATGGGGAAAAAAATTCAAAACATGTCATTTGATGCATCAGCTCCACTGGAACTTTGGCGGCAGCGTCTTTTTGCCACACAGACAGGTTCACAGAAAGAAAGGAGCGGTTCCTGTTGGTCTTTTAAAATGATCCAATTAAGTCACCAGGCAATGCTTCTGCTTGGCCAAACACACCACACCAGACTTGAGAAGATGTAATATCACATCACTCGTAAAGAGAAAGCACTTGAAGAAAACTGACAAGGACTGCAAACTAAAACCCAGGGCAAGGGTTTATTTGGAAGAATATTTATTACATGGTGGGTGTCAATAACTGGGTGTGTGCTTGGTAACTTGCAACTTTCAAATACATTACATTTAAAAGTTGTTTCAAGTTCCAAAAACCTACCATAATAAAAATGTAATCTATAAGTTCAACTAAGCTGAAGAGGAGGGTCTTTTCTCAGGCTGACAGAGAGAGAACCAAAAAGGGAATTTGAACCTAGTCTCTGGCACGAGAGGGGTGATTTCAGTAAATTAGGGGCTGAACTACACCCATGTGTTGTGCTGGGTCTAAACACTTATATTCCCTCTAAATTCTGCCAGAAGCCTATAGACTCAGGGACTTTTTTCCTTTCTTTTTTGAATTCACTGCTAGAACATGGAGTGCACATAGCTCACATATACGAGGCAGAGAGTCAAAGGAAACGGCAAAGTTCATTGAAAGTACACCAAATTAGAACCAGCTTTGCCCAGTGCTTGCTGTATACATTTCATTGTGGAGGTTATTTATAAACCCTTAAACACTGGGGGGAAAAATGAGTCACATAAGCCATCTAATTTTATGTCTAGTCTATGCAGAAATAACCAAAAACACAGCCGGCTTTTCACCAACAGCAGACCTCGCAGCGAGTTTCTGTGGGATGGAGAGCTAACTCTGTGGTCGGTGCGGTTAACAAAGAGAGCAGGGTCATCTGAATACCCTCAGGAAACCCTAAACATTTGTGGGGGATATATTCTAGGGATTTATTCAACAACAACAATTTACGTTCAGTGTAATCCCTTTAATATCCCCAGTGCTGTCCAGAAAAAAATAAGTGGTATTAAGCAGCGTGTGATTTCAACAGGATCGCTATACTTTTGAATATCACTGCCACGGAGGAGAACAAAGACCAGTATTTCACTTATTTGTGTGTCTTTACAGCTAAATGCAGCAAACTAATTAACCTACATTTTGTACATATTTATTGCTAAATTCTACTGTTACAATATTACATTCAGCTTAAGTTCAAAGTTTTCATCAATCATAGTGTGCTTGACCAAGGTGTCATCATCAACTGTTAACGTATGGCATAGTTCTTTACTAGTATGTCAAATGCTATACAGTATTGCTCTAACTTATGTTAACTTTCTTCTATCTAACAAGCTAGACAAGTGAGTAAATTAAAGGTGCAGTCTTTACAATGTTACTGCATGATCAAAGCAAAGGTAGTAAGAACCAAACCACCACCAAGGAAAACAATAGATATATTCCGGCTATATACAGTATAAAAGACAAAGGACCAAAAGAATAAAGCTAAGAAGTAGCTAGGCTTTTACATTTTTGTAGCTGGTTCAAACATAAAGAATGTTTTAAAGAGAATTTAAAGACCTAGACACACAACTTCAATTCTCATGATTCAACTCCAAGACAAGACAGACCAATTGAAATATTTCCAGCAATGTGCCCAGCAGAACAGCAGCAGTCTCAGCAAGTAAGTAACATTAACAAAGCATATCAATTGCTATATAGTGGCAATTTAGACAGCTGATCCTACCTGAAATGTCCTGGAAAGCCCAAAAATAGAAAGGACATTATCTGACATTTTCAGTTCTAAAAAGGTGTGCAATATTGACCACTCTGAGTTGAGTAGAACTACAGAGATTTTTGGCGCAGTTATGACAAACTAACTGGTGTTAGTTTAGCTAACGGTATCTCTGCAGTACTACATTACAACACCGCCCCACTGACTTTGATTGGCTGTTCACAACACAGCTAAGTATGGTACTGTTGGTTAGATCAACTATTTCAAAACTAAACCTCTAAAGGAAAAAAAAAATACAATTGTCACACTTTTCCATTTGTCACCATCATTTTTAAAAGAGCGGGCTGGAAATAATGAAAGCTACCTAATGCAAATACTCTAGACTGTGAATTGAAAAATTTGCAAATTGGGAGGGTCTCCTCTGAAGGAAAAGGTTAAACCTGCTGCTCTATCAGTAGCAGGACAGCATGTGTTTGCAAAGGTTGGAGGGAGGAGAGGGGAGCCAGGGGAGTTTCCCACAAGCTTTGGTCCTCTACGGAGGAGCATGTCTGGGCTCCTGGCTGTCCTATGTCAGTGACCCTCCTATGACCCCACTGTGACCCCGCAATGACAGTCTTAACCAGGTCACACTGGATGCCGGCTGTGCACTTGTGACCCAAGCCCAGCATTCCCCCACTCACTCTAAAACCCTCCAAAACATCAGGTGCAGGGCTGTTCAAAGCCATGAAAACCAGCAAAGCTTCACGTCAAATACTCTCCTCAAAAGCCCAACAGAATTTTGTAAAGTGTGGTCAACACTGGATGCAGCCAGTTCTTCCTGATTTCAGCTTCCGAGGTTTAGCCTTGAAACAGTCTCTGTTCCCTTGATTGCTCAGAGAAAGAACTGCAGTGAACTGAAACATTTTTATGGATATTTAGAGGTAATCTAAACAAGAGGCAAATCTTGGCCGTCCACAACCAGCTACCGGTTTTGCTAACTACTGTAAAAAAAACACCTATTTAGAAAAGATTAAAATGAATGTAGGTTTCACATCCAGTCTGTACTTAAAAATGATGCCTGTGTAAGATTCTCTAAGTCCAAGTTGCTTACCTGTTGCCTGTGCTTCCTTTGGATGCAGAGTTGTGATAATTGTAAGCAACTTAAGACTGCAACATGTCTGATATTCCCCTTCAGTAAGGATGGAGAATACTGGACTCAATTCCACACTCAGATCAAAATCAAAATGAAGCAAAAAGACCCTGAGACTGACATCCCATGAACTACAGACATTGTAGATCACACCCTTTTTAACAAGCAAGCCCTCACTCATCGCTCCAGCATAAGTGCATGTTGCTACTACAGTATATAGCTTTTGGTAAATATGCCTACTGGAACACAAATTAACCAACTGACAGGTAAAGTGACAATCTGTTAACTGATTATGGATGATTGACGCTGCATTCATTTTTGGGTCAATTTCCACTGCATTTCAGTAGCTCCATTACAGCGATTAAACTTCTTCATGACTAATCCTCAAGCACATTTATCAGAATTACTGTTATAGGAGAGCAACTTTGGATTAAATGAGGTGGTTAATATTGATCAGGTAAACTACAACAGGATGAAAAATTAGCCTGCACGGCTAAAGCTCACTTGATTGATACACTGAACTTTGCTGCTCTCATGTACACCTAATAATTGTAGTGTTACCTCTAATCAATATTAACAACCTAGACTTAATGCTTGTGGCAGCGAACCATGTTTTTTTTTTTTACTACTAAGGCTCACAACTTCAAAGACCACTGAGACATACAGGCAGAATAATAGGAATTAAGGTCCTTCACATCATTGTTTAATAATATTTTAAGATTCTTACAATGAAACGACTGCAGTACAGACTTTTAGATATCACAGCAATCATCCCTATGAACAGTAAGATGTCATGCTTATACATTTCATTATAAAGATGATATAAGTCATAATATCTATGAAGAAGACTGATGGGTTTATAGTATGCCTGGATCAATATGGGTGCGATAAGGTTGTGTAAAGCTTACTGGTGCACAATGGGAGATGCACTTATTTCTTTCCATGTTATGACAACTTCTTCCATTATCCACAGAAAATCTTTGGAGACATTCATTGTGATTATTATGGGATGTTCTGCTTAACATCCAGCACTAAATTTAAGCAATTAATCTTTTTTTACATCCCTTCCTGAACATCATCACAAGTCATGTTCAGTGGTCACTGATATTTATGACAAATAGTGCGTCCAGTAAAAATCATTTTTAAAATGTTGTATTTGCTTAAATGTATCAGCCATAGATGAGGACAAAGCTCCATTGCAGTAACGAATGCACACCTTAGGCTGAGATTGCTGCAGACTTCAGCAACATGACGGTGCAGTGGTAGTGTATTTCGGTTTGAGGTGGTACGGAGCTGGAGACAGTGATCCTCGGTAACTACAACTTGAGATACCTACTTGGTGGCTAGATTTGCACACCCTATAACACTCTTAAATTCTTGAATTCTGATATACTGCAGTTGGCCCTAGATGGCTCCAGCCCCGTGTGCTGCCATGCAAATTAGTTCCCCATTAATTGAAATGCAAATACAAGACACCTTTTTTAGGTGCAATAATTAGTTAAACTGATGAACCCTTCCACAGCGTTTAATAGGCAGTAATTGCTTTACTCTTGGTTACTTAACATAAACAGACGACCCGCTAAGAAGGTGGAATCATTAATGGACTGTGAATTGTCGCATGAGACCCAGGAGATAAACAGGCTGCACATGAAAGCTCACCTTCAAAACATATTATAGTAGCAGTAATAATATAGGACAATAATCATAAATGTACACATACTACACTTATAGTACATTTTACAAAATATCTTGAGTGGCTTGATTGTCCTAGAAAAACTATTATAAATTATGTGCACATTTACATGGTAATGTATAGTGACGAATTGTAATGGGGAACTGTGCTATGTCAGTTACTGCAGTCCGGAGGAATTAGGCATATTACCCACCCAGTTCTCCCCACTTAATCATACCCTTTCTATAAGCATCTGAATAAGTAATGATGTGATCAGTGTTATGTCTACAGTTTCATAAACATTTATGTAATTAAATGTTTTCATTAGTTTAATGAAGCGTAGATAAACACGTCCGTGCGATTATTTTTAATTGAACAATAACGTGTGTGTAAATCAATTTCGAATGTGTATAAATTCAAACATCGTTGGTGCCACAAAAGCGAATTAAGTCTTTATGTCAAATCTGCTCTTACAGCGGCCGTAGCTGCTGCTTAATTGTTGACGCTTTTCCACTCTCACTTTCCTGATAGGGACCACTTGTGCTTGATTTGTGCAGTGACAGCGAACAGTGCTCGATGACAGTAAACTGCGCCTAACGTTATCGCCACTGCTGTCATGTTGTGATCAAAATAAAGCATGCAGGGAGGAAAAAAGTTTGGCAAACAGCACACGGCAGCTTAGAGATCGTGCTCCGCTCTGCAAGTACGTGAATGGTGGAGCAGTTAACTTGTCAATTTTTCAGTCGGCGTTACTGGTAGTCGATTCTGCTATCGACAAATGCAATGAAAATATTTTTGTTCATGCAACACCCCATTATAACTCTGAAAACAGGAAACGCCAAGTGCTTGTGCGGATATACCCGTATGTTGTCACTGTCAACGATTACGCATGGATACGATGCAAAGGCTATAAGCTTGTAAAAAAGTAAACAGGTATTCACTGAAACCGTGGCTGTCTCCAGTGGGTTTCTTGCCCGAATACACTATGCAGACATCCCTTGTTCATCTTCAGTGCTGGAGCAGTAGAGAAAGTGTGTTGGTCATTTGTATTCCGCTGCACAGTGTAAATATTCCAGATAATGCGCAATGTAGGCGACAGTAGTTACTAGCATCAGCCCTGACGATAAGAGACTGAACGCGTTTCAACGTTAAAACCTGAAGCTGCACGACAGAAACAAAACAGGTGTGACAGCCCTTACGACACTGTTGCACATAGTCATTACTGTGTATCGATTTTACTATCTATATTGTATGTCAAAAAGTTTGATAGACACATGCAGAGCGCAGATGCTCATATGAACATGCTCCAACAATTGCTTTTGAATAGGTTACTTCATGTAAGTAGTTTTTCACGAGTGGTCTATCGGTGTGTTAAAAATGATCAGATCAACTTTCAAAACAGCTAACTAGCTGCATTCTCAGTATTGGACATCCCTCGGGAATCGCGGAAAGTTTAAAAACACACAGGATATCTGGCAACATTATGTTAGTGACTCTCCACAGAGACAAACAAATGTAAAATGATGGTCGCCAGCTAGCTTGAACACAACAAATTTTGAACCTACACTGTGCGCTCCGCCGATGCTGCCAGTCTGTTTGCGTTAGTCCATTGAAGCATGCTTTAAGAGCCTTTTCCTGGAGCATGCAAGAAGGACTTGCCGTGTAGAAATCCAGCATTTGTCCAGGGCTCACAGCTAGAACATCCATACAATCAAACATGATGTTCCTTTGCGACAGTCTGGAAAAAGTGTCTTTTTTCTTTTAGGCGTGATAGGAAATCACATGTAAAAGTATACCCAACTCCATCTAACTCTGCCCCCTTTTTGGCACGAACAGTCTTGGTCTTTATCCCAGTCTCGAATCATGAATTATGACCGACAACACTGCTAAAAGCTTGTAATTGATCCAAATGATCATTTACCATTTTCCAGGCAGTCTAGATTCAACGGCGAAAAGGGGTGTTCGCGATTTCCTGTCCGTTTTAACCCCGCGGATTTATTTTTTAATATCGCGCACGGTCCATCCGGTGCGGTTATCGACAACAAAGATACTATCCTCGACGAAAAGCGGTGGACTAAAATATGTAGTTTTTACGAATAACACAGTTCGCGATTCAAAACTACATCTCCCCTGCAATGACGAATGGGTTATCCTGCCTCCACACAGCTCACTTCCTACTAGTTTTGTCACAGGGAATGAAAGATTGAATTGCCTAATATATGCGAGTGAACTTTCCATGAACCCTTCCGAGGCTGCTAACCTTCAAATGACCCAACGAAGCTAGTCTGACATCACGAAGTCCCAGGATTCTCACACAGCTTAAAACTCGCAGCAGAGGCAGGTTTAAGAAACACAGAGAACGATGGTTTGTGGTCTTTTGCTCAATCGAAAGAACCACCATGCGCTCTCAGTGGAAACGCGAGCTTTACTCTGCATCTGAGTTAGATATTTACTGATTCTCAAGTTCACGTAGCTATTCTAACCGTTTCACTATTAGGTATGGCTCGCTTTCATTTGACAGGTTTGCGCCTGGCAATGGAGTAGCAACAGACAGAATGGTTTGAAGAATTTGGGCGATAGGCTATAATGTTGCCGCTGCCAAAAAGATATTACGTTATGCATGTACCAAATGTTGTCTAAAGGGTCTAAGAATGCTTTAAACACGGTAATGGGGGAGAAAGGAAAACAAGCTCCCCACATTGTATTACACAAGCAATGATGACCGTGTTCTCGCCTTTTAAGAGACCCAGTTTTACTGTCACCCTTGTGTACCCCCAGCCTAATGTCGAGAAAAGCAAATGGTCACTGGCGAGTGAAAAGTATGCAGGATGGTTTAAGCGCGAGCCAGTGCCAGTTTTACAGGATGGGCACGTTCGAACTTTTATTGCATTCTCCATCTTATTTTACTGTTTCAAATAACAAGAAATGCAACTAATTTAGAGACAGTGGTCTCAGTTTGTCTAAAAATGTCAACATTTTAAAATTACAGTGGCTATACGGCTGGGTGAACGAGGGGATGTTACCGTCAGTGCTAGTCAGATTTTTTCTTTCACCCAAGCATGGGTTGGGAGTAATAATAAAATAACTAGATGTATATACTGTATATGAGAATACCTTTCCGTCTCTGTTATTTCAACATCACCAAGAACTTTCTCACATCTCCCCTACATATACACACCACCTTGTACAAACAAAAACCTGATTAAATGTTGTTCCGCTGTAATGTTGTAGCGAGCAGATACATAAGCTTTGGTTCACATTGCTGTTGCACACCAATTAAAAACAACATGTAATGGCCCAGAGAGTGACAAAATATCTGATCTGTATTCTAATCTGAGTATGCGTAATCTCTCCCTTCACACGGCAGTGGTTTCAACAGATCCACAGTAGCGTCTTACATGAATATATTGTATGCTTAGACCATTGTCTGAAAATCATTTCATTTGGATTCATGCGGTTGTTAACTTGTTAAATTGGTTGGCTGTAACTGTAAAATTTCGATGCATCTACCGCTACCTGTCTATTAAATTAGACATGGATTTGATGTCTAAAGATCCCCAATACTGTATTCAAATGAAAATAATTAAAGGGAAAACATGCAAAATTAGCTAGCCTTTTTCTATAAAAATGGAACATTTGCCTGTGCAGACAGGACCAAGTAGCTATAAAATAAATATGGCCACATCCAAAAGTTAGATTTAGTTTTAGTTAAAGATTCCTTGCAGCTAGCAAGCATACTGTTTCTGTAGTCTATCAATGAAAGCATTTATATGTGTGTACCATTAGAAGATCCTTTTATGTCCTTGCCCTGGTAACCAGGTTTGGAAGATCAAAATCAAACTTTTTGTTTCTGCAAAAATACAATTGATTGTTAACAATGCGTTTTCAGGAACACCATTAAAGTTGTTAGTAACATTCTTATTTTGAATCTATTCCAAGACCACAGAAAACAGTTGTGTTACTGGCCTGATATCAGATTACTCAACTTGATTTTAATCTTGTCTGTTTGTGCCATCCCATCATTGTTTAAATTGAAATTGACTATGTTATTGTTGTTGTGCAATTGTATTGTCACTGTACAATCTTATTGTCTTTCTGTTACAGCTGCAATGTGACATTATACAACACTGACTTACCTTTTTTGGCATTTTTATTTTTTGCTCTGCCTACATTATACCTTTGTAATCATTTTTCATTGTGCTTTGGACAGAATAATTAAGAAATTAAAGAATTCTGTGATAAAGTGTAAAGTAATATAAACTCACTGTGAACCGAGGCCTGAGAATGAATACAAATATACATATATATATATATATATATATATGTATGTGTATATATATATATATATATATATATATATATATATATATATATATATATATATATATATATATATGTATGTGTATATATATATATATATATATATATATATATATATATAGAGAGAGAGAGAGAGAGAGAGCGAGAGAGCTGTGCAGTCAGCAAGGCACTTGTGGGGACTGGTTGCAGGGATTGTGTGCTTTCTAGATTTTATACTTAGGGAACCTCTTGAGGGGGGAGGTACAGTTTTCACAGTTTGTCTGGTTCACTTCCCTCAGTCAGACATTTTTCATTCCAGTGGTAGCCCTCCAGTTAGTGGGTTGCGAATGGAGGAGTGTGCAGGGAGTCACAAACCACCATGACTATCTAAACATCCCATTAAATTCCACTGTAGCCCCACATGTGCCAGACAGCTCCCTATATCTCACAAAACTTATGTCCTCACCAAATAGCTTGCTGTTTTTAAGCCACTATTTTTTAAAACCAATTTCCTGGTGACAGGAAAAGCTTAAGGCAGTTAATAAATGTAGCTTTTGGGATAATCTATTGCGTCGCTGTTGTGCTACACGTCTTGAATCTTTTAAAAGGCAGTCCTTTTCACAAGACCCCTAGAGATCAGGCAAACCTCTTGTTGGAGGTGAGAGACTTTTACACTCCAGGAATCTGTACTGAACGCAGATGGTGGCTAATGTTTGTTCAGTAACCAAGCAAATTTCCTTCGAAAGTAGCTTTGGATTTTCCTCACAATAGAAAATTGATTTTTTTGTATATTTTACTGCAATAATCACACATTCACTCAGCATGTTGAGAAAGCGGAAAGATTGGATTTGTGGGGAGGGTCGAGGTTTGTTTTTGTTTTTACTGAAAATTACTGTTATCAAACAAATATATGCTTAAAACATAATAAGAAATAAGAAATAATACTTTATCAAATAGAGATACTGGATAAAACATCCATCAAATTTGTTGAAGAAATAAATTAAAAAATAAAGGAAATCCTTGGTGATTTGGACATGGTTTTTCAAATGATTTTTCAAATTCCAAAACGTTAATTTTGAACAGAGTACACATTTAGAATTACATTCACATTGTAATTTCGAATCACTGAGCTACAGTTCATGTGGTTTTGCTGTTTGCTAAAATTTTGAGCAATTGACACCAGCCATTTCATTTTTGTCCGTATGTTTCACACTCTCATGCTCTGCACAGTATTCTTCCCAAAAGAAAGCACTGTACATACCAATGTTGTTAATTAAGATTTGTTAATTAAGATCTTTCATAAACATCACAAAGATCAATAATGTGAAAGATAAAAGACATTTCAGTATCTTCTGATCCCTCGTGAAGAAACCTTAATGTTTCATCAGATGCTTTTCTCTGTTGCAAACATACTTTAAACTTTTATCTGCTCATTTCATTTTTTGTACAGTCCATTTTGAGGGATTTCATTTCTGAGGGGTGTACAGAAACAGATATGTATATTGTTTTGAACCTTGTCCAAAGTAATCTTACTCTACTCATGAATAGTATAGTCTGTGCAAATGTGGTGGAATATTCTGTTCCAATGAAAGTAGATTTTCTCCAGTATTAGGATCTGTGTATTTATTTACTTCAAGTCACTACATTTTGGCTTGGAGCTGCTGTGAACCTTTTGTTGTTTTTGATAATTTCCACAAATCATGTAATCATTGATGCTTTTTTGTTCCAGGGGCAACTCAGCTTCTGTGGAATTGCTGTGTGCTGGAAAATATCCATTACAATGCAAGCACAGATTTGAATAAATAAGAAATATGTTTACATTAACTGGTTGTTCACAGAAAGCCATAAGGTGCACCCTGTTGCCATACTGTTCTGAGAGGACATCACATACAAGGCTCAGGGGGTGTTGAGATAGGAGAAAATCAATTTGGCAGGGTCTGCCATCAGTCAAATTTAATATTTGTGAGTAACTACTGTTCTGGAAATTAAGAAAAAACAGTTAAAAGTCCACCGGTGGCTAATTATGCAGCTACAGCATTATTGCTTTATGAATTTACAGTTAAATTTAATTTTAGCTTTGCATATCAGTGGTAGCTTGTGTACTGAATATGGGAGGCAGAGAAAATACCTTTATTTGTAATTGTCCTGATATTTGTGCAGGGTTAATATACATGCCAGGTCCCTACCATTTTGCAATTCACATGAAATCATCCTTTATGCCAAAAAAGAAAGGTTCTAAGACAAAAATGAATGGCCAGTCTCTTTTGCCAGATTTGCCATAATTAAAATGATCTAATATCACATGCACAAGGGCAGTGATACTACATTACTAGACATTATTAGACAATTAAGAAGAAAAGGAATCATCTGCTGATGTGTCATCCATACTGAAATTTTCCAACATTTTAATTGCAGAAATAGTTATCAATTTTAAGTCTGTTTGTAGTTCAGCTACCAACACATATTGTATTTGGCACTCCATACAAGGTATAACCATTTTTGAGCAATATGCAATACTTGCAATATGCACAATGCAAAAGATCTATCTTATTACACAATATCCAGACCTTATCTAATTTGTCTCTTACACACTATCCTATCTAACATTTTCATTTAGGGTTACCTTTTGCTAGCACAAAGTAATAAAAAGAACAAAAATAATCATGGCAACAACAACAGATTTATGATATTAATATACTCCAAATCCCTTGTTACTCCAAATCCCTGGGCTACACAGTCAAATCCATCAGAGCTGCTGAATACATGTGAATTTTGTGGTCCCTTCACTGATTACTAGGGCCTCAAAATCAAGGGTCCATTTCTGTCTGCAAACATGTCACCTTTGAACTATTATGACTCAAGCCTACCTATAGATTCATACATCTTGACCATTTTTGAAAAAGATGTTCCATAGGTCTTTTCCCTTTCAATCTACTACCCAGTAGCCATCAGAATTCAGCATAATACAGTGTCTTCCTGCAGTGTCATTGATACTTTTTATCAACACTGTAACATCTACAGCTCAGTAGAAGTGATCATGCTGGGCTACCATTGTATTCAGAGAGCGTACCAATGTACTTGGTACCTTGCCAAATATTTCCACAAGCAGGACTGTAGTATGTAACAAGAACAAATGAGGATAATATGACAACAACTGCATTTTACAAGTAGACCATCAGACTGCAACATTCTTAGGAAACCCTTATTTCGTTCATCATTTGTTCTGTACAGTGTGGTGAAATTAATATCCTGTCAGTGCCACTTAATGTCAGTGATTCATTGACCCTTCAGGGCAAATCTCATTCCTAGGCATCCCCAGGTAAAGTCGGGTTGATATCAATGCAATTTTACCACTGTAATTCCAAAGGGGTTAATCAGGTTGCAGCTCAAATCTCCTTACTGAGACGTACAGGCAGAATGAGGCCACTGCATGGATGCAGCTCTACCCATAGATGTTACACAGCACCATATTGCCAAAAGGCACCTTTAAAGCCAATCATTATACAATAAAAGTGATCAGTTCTTGCTGCACGGTTCAAAAAGCTATCTGATTTGTGTAGCTGCCCATCGATATTGACTGTGCCATAGTTAACACTAATTACACCTGTGGTGTTTTCTCTGATAAGGGATCAAGTGGCAGCCTCTGTGTTGGAAACACTGGCCCGTGGCTGGGTGAGTGGACACATTCGGAGAGAGCCGCTCGATTTCAGGGGGGTAAATTACAAAGTGAGCGCGATCCGGCAGAGTTCACTGGAAGTAATGGAGCAGAGTGACTGAGAGGCAGTAAAGAGATCCCCCCTGCCTAACTCACAGGGGCCTGCATACTGGAACAGTACACTTCAAGGATAGCACATGGGTGATAACAAGAGGCAAAAATCTTCCTGTAATTACAGGGTTATAAGATAAGCCATTTATTTTAAAACCAGGATTTGCTGCCCACTATGAATGAACAGCGGCTGTATTTCATTTGTGTTTCATCTTGCTGCCTGGAAAAAATATATGCATATATAAAAATACACATATACGTACATATATACATACATACAAATATATAATGTATATATTCCTCTTTATTTCTTCATAAAAAGTATGTATTATAAAAATGTCCAATGCATCATGTATTCTGTGTTTTTATCCATTTTGCTCAGTGGATGTACAAGGAAATTGTTTAGTCAGAGTTTTTTTGTTTGTTTAAAAATTTTCAGAGATTCCCTTTTAGAGTGGGCAGGGTAAAATGCTTTCAACTTTTGTAATCATCTCTTTTTTGCTATGTGAGTGCATGGTTATGAATCTCCTTCAGGCTTGCACTTGGGAAATGTGATCTTATTTTGGTTCTATTTGGCTAGAGCCGATGTGCTGTAATCAGTTGCTTTTCATGGTCTTAGTTGCAACAGCTGTGACAGACTCTATAGCTCTCAGGAGCCTCTTTAGAATGTGTCTAGGCTCAGAGTCTGTTATCTTTGATTATATGAGACTAAAGATTAGCCAAGAAGTTACTGGTTGCATAATTAATCTTTTTTGTATAAAGAGCTCAATGCACACACTCAAAGGACCACTCCAAGACTCATTTTTTTTTAATATAGCCACACACCATCTCAGTCCTCAGAACTGAACTAGTCAAATATTAATTTGAAAACAAGCCACAAATGAAACACCTATGGCTCTGTGAATTTTAAGAGGTAAGAACAATGAACGCTATGGATGAAAACAATTTAAAACAAGAAAGGCTCATATTCTCTTTGTTCCTAGAAATGTATTTATCTATACAAAGACATTTTGATCCATTTGGGATATTTGTCAGGTGATCATTTAATCTGATAAAAAACAATGAAACGTCCTTGTACATTTTTTTTCCCCAGACCAGTTTATGACAGGAAAACACTGAAAATGCTTCCAGAGTTGATATGGTATTCCTTTCTCCCCAAGTGCATCAAAGTTAGGCATCTTAACTTAAAAACCTATAAATTCCTTCTTCCTAATGGCCTGTCATTTATGAACAAGAAAAATAAGGGTACTGTCATAGCACAGCACTTGAATGGGCTTAAAGGAGAAAGATAATAAAACACAACATGTCAGTTATCACTTAAAATAATTAATGTCACAAACATCATCTACTGCATATCGAAAGGAAGATAAAAAAATAAAGAAATGAACACTGGTTTTGAAATAAATTTGTACTGGGCACAATGCCATTCCTTGTCCGGAATTTCAGATGGATTTTGTCTGGGCCATAATGACACTGAGATGCATGGTCAGGCCTAAACAAATGGAGTGTAATTAACATAAAGACAGAGGCTATGTCCTGCTGGAACCCTAATGATGCTGATGACAGCATACAGATGACTGACCCCCTTCCATTTGGGATGGCACGTCTGAATAGTCTGCACAGTATCCTCAGTAATGTGTACTGGCCTCAGCATTCAGGGCCTTGACATACCTCCTAAGATGAGTACAGCTTCTCCTATTGCTCCATTGTTGACATTCCACTGTTAAGTCAGTAAGCTCCGCTGCATTGTTCCTGGGAGCAGACATTCCCTCCAGCCCCTCTACATCCATACACCACTCGTCCCTCATGTTGTGCCTGTTGACCCCTGTAACCCTCCCAGTGCTCCAATTCCCAGAGTCCTCAGCTTGTTTGGTCTGGACTCCATTCTCAGTCTGACAGGAAGGGCTGATATTTCAACTCCTGACCTCCTGAAGCCAAAGGCCAACACACCAGCTCACCCGGCCAGGGTGAAAATCAGATCAAAAATGTCAGGAAAGCTTTAAACACCCACTCTTAACCCACTCACTGTGTTAAAATTGATAAATACTCTCAAAGGCACCTTTATCTTGCCAAAACATCCCAAGAAGCCAGTGAGTTGTTCCAGAATAGAGCTAGTTTGGATGCATTTCTTCTGCTCTAAAAGGTGCCTCCACTGGGATGCTTTGCTTTGATTGAGTTCATGGTAAGAGGCCAACCTATTCGAGAATGTAGAAACCAAAGTAACAGGTGACACATGATTCCTTGCACTACTCTTTCAGCTTATTGCACTAATGTTGGCAGAACACGATTTCAGATCCTCACAGGTTATTTTAAACACACATGTGTGTACTATATGCATCCTGTCCTGTGAGTAATTTTGTTCTGAATTTGCTTTTGTAATATTTTTTGTTTTGTGAAACTTAAATTAAAAATCATCATGTTGATCCCATATTGGGAACTTGAAGAATGTAGAACAAAATGCATTTTTGGGTCACATAACATGAAGAGAGAGACACAGAAACACAGAACATAATAACAGAAAAAAACTAAGAAAAACCTAAAAGAACAAACCCTTAAGTGCGGTAGCCACTGCTCATTCTTCCCCTTTTCTTTCTCATAAGAATAGATGACTTTTCCCGTTTTTAAAAAAATTCCCTTATTTTTTAGACAGTGTTGGATTGACAGTGTTGTTCAGATTCTAGCACTGGGCATATGGTTGTAAAGTTGCCAATTACACAGACTGTTACCTGAAGTATCAAATTTACCCCCACAAGGAATCAATACCATAACTGAGCACCTCAAAATACAATAATTACTTTCTTACTATCATTTATTGACTTAGTCAATGCTGTTATCCAGGGGAACTTTGATGCTTACAAATTCATGTTACACTTTTTCAGTCTTTTCAGCAGAGCTACAATTCTTATTGGAACGGCTGCAATAAAGTTTCTTCCTCACTAAAACCTACATCCATGATACCAAACTCTTATGATATAACCCCTCACCAGATTACATACTGGTTTTCCTTCCAAATCCTTAGCCCAAAGGCTGACACCTACAGTTATATTACACGTTGTACCCCACACAGTTTTAGTGGTGACCTGTTCTCCTTTCTGCAAGTTGGTAAAGCTGGTTGCGCTCTATGCCAAAACTGCTAAACAAAACTTCAGATTAACAAGAGGTTGCTTAAAGATTGGAACTGTATGCATTTTAGCAAAGGGAAGGCAACATATTGTTATATGGTGCCAAGGTTTTTTTATATTGTAAAATTATACAAAGGTTATACGAAAGTGTTTGGTCGGTCCACTTCTCTAAATATGCATGGTAAAGATTTTGCGTTTTCTTGGTAAACCCAACTAAAAATTTCTATAGGGATTCATTTTCAATTTTTTCATTTTTAGTGAAAAATAACCAGTTCCTGGTGAGGTTTCACTTATGTCTCCTTTTCCTGGTGTTGTTTTGCTCATGTCTGCTATTTCTGGTTCTGTTTCCGTTACATCCTCTGTTCCTGGCTCTGATGCCTTTTGCCCCTCTGCCTAGTCCAGCATGGATCTCTATGATCAGGGAAGCTGAGAAGCGCTGGCTTGCTGTAATCTTAAGAGCATCAGTGAAGGCCGCTGTGTCTTTCGTCTTCTGTAAGCATTTTTCCCAGAGGCAGCCAGCGAAGAGTAAAACTCAGAAAGTAGCAGCCTAACAGATGAAAAACATCTCTAGAGCACTGTTTGTGCAAAAGCATGAGTCCCAGTAAAATACACATAGAGCAAAGGATGGGACTTGCTCAAATCAGTTATAGATGAACAGCCCTATCAGTTTCACCCTGTGACATCATCATCACTGCCACACCCTACACACACATTCCACAGACACATTCCTGACCCCAGACAAGAAGCTCTTCATAGTGGTGTAACGCATGAATAACATGAATTCACTTGTACTTCATAGCTGGTGGCCAATATATTCAGACACCGTAGTTATGTTATTATGTCATTAAAGTAACAGTCTCAACAGTTTCATTGATGGGTGGATAAGATTTACAGGGTGTTTCTGGTAGGCGTGAGGGGGGACTGAGATGGTAGGAGCAGGAGTGTGGAGTGATGGTACAGGCAAGAGAATATCTGCATACGAGTGGGGTCCACCACTGTGATGGTGATGTTTCTCTGATGGAAATATTGTTGTTACAGCTTTCCAATGGTTATTGCAACCCAGATGTGGCACAGCAGGTTGTTCAGTTGTTTATGGATTACAGTGTGTGTAGTTCTCTATTCACAATCTCCCCACTGTTTTTTTTTCTGGAGATAAGACATCACACAAAACAGGCTATTCCTTAATAGGTCTGATGGACTCTTCAGCAAATGCATTTATTTCAAATAGATAACATTTTTTATCTATTTGATTTGTAATTGTAATATTTAATTTAAACAACCATTGATCACAAATACTGGACAGGTATACACATGGATGCTGTCTCGTTGAATGGGGTCTTGTGTGCCATTATGACCGCAGGAGCATGTAGTAATGTTTCTGGTGAATCTTATTGCAATTTACGTGCTTTCATTTGAGAAACAAATTTAAACAAGCGTTACTACTTACTGCTGTAACTGATGTTTTAACACACTACCCTAGCATGTGAAAGGACCATTAAAAATTGTACATTATCTACCTCCATCAATCAAACAAGATTAAAAACACTGATGTTTGAGTCTCATGGCAAGTGCTGAGAGTAAAACAAAACATGCGCATACAATCTGCTTTTCACTATTTACACTTTTAATAGTGTAAAGAGTGTCCCATGCAGGCCCTTGCAGCTGCATCTAATGCCTTTGTGCAGACTGAGACTACACATGAGGAAGTGTCAACTGGGTGCAAAAACCTGTAGTCAACACTTCCTGTCTGTATAGTGTGGAAATGTCTCTCACCCAATTATTGTCTCAACTGTAACATGCAATTAATAACTTATGAAGCTGACAAGTCAGTACCGTGCACATAAAAGAGTGAACACCAGAAAAGATAACATGATTTCTATCAGTTTATTGCATGTTTATTTAATTCCCTTACACATCAAAGCACATGCAGTGGCTCACAATCTAATTGTGCACAAGACTGAGAAATGACAAGTTTTCTAAGGGATGTTCTCGCCACTATAAAGTCCAGCATTGTGCAGATATGCTTTCCTCTGGCTGTTTCCAGTTCTCATAATCCTATTTTGCGTTTCCTTTTGTATGTGTCAATGCTGTTTCATCTTTATAACAGTCGTCAGGAGGAGAGCCTGTACATGTGGCATGTAGAATGCAATCACACAGCATGTGCAAATTCTGAAAAGTATGGCGAAATTGCCTCAGACACTGCAGATCAAATGCCATATTTTACTGCATCATATCATATTCATATTTTCAGCATAGAATTTGCTTTCAGCATACATTCCACCTACAGTATGTCTTGACCCAAAACACAAGCACAAAAAATGATCTTCCAGACTGAGTAAAAAGACGAATATGGTTTGCATGGTATGTACCCTTCAATGTTAAATAGTGTTAAATAAGGGCAAATACACCTTGAGCGGACAGCATTCAGAATTGAACACATGCTTGTACAGGGAAAATAACATTCACAACATGGTTATTCTTTTTCACTGAAGTGGCAGAGTGACCAGAAAGATGGAATACAGAAGCTGTGCCCTTGAGAAATCCAGCTGTATAAATGTGAGGAGTGTAAGCAATATGGTCCCATTTGTCAAGGGATATCTACTAACAAATATGAACATAAAAAGCATTTCGTTTATGGCTTCTAGAATAGATGACCTGGGATTTTAATTCATGTGTTCATAAAAAACCAAAGTGAACCTTAGATTATACACTGAGTATGGTGGGTGAAATGGTGGGCAGGAGTAGTTTGAAGTGGAAAATAATTACAAACCAACAGGCAATAAACTTCTCTTGTTCAGGACAAAGCGGCAACAGCGCTTAGTACAACTGCTCCCCTGGTGCATATGCAGGTCGATATAGACAGTGTAATTACACCTCACGTTGTGTCTAAGCGATCATGAGGAGCAACACATTTTCCTTTCGGCTTCAGGGGAAAACTCATGGTACTCATTCAAGGCAAACCCAGAGTTTTTATTTAGTGTATTTAACTTACTAACATCCTTTGTGCCAAAAAAAATCTTTTCCTTTTTAACGTAAAAGTCTGAATCTTGTCATGACTTATTTGGTTTGTGTTTTGTTCATGTTAATGTCTTCTCTTCCTGGATCTCTGGTTGATTCCATTGATAAATACAAGACAGATACTGGAGACGAATAAATGGATACAGACTGGTTAAATGGATACTCACTGATACATGTAAAGATGAACATTTAGCCACGTAGCTCATGTGATCACTGCTAAATGTCATTTCTTAGGCAACCAAGCCCGCTCAAGTCACTGACTGTCCCTCTCTTCACCGCCAGGTCTCTCTGCAGCGTACAGCAATGATAATCAAGTTCTTTCAGCTGATGCTCCTCTTCATTTATCATTTGACTCAATCTGCTCATTACACAAGTCACATTACACATCTTTTATGTCTCTATGTGCTGTTTTAAACACTCCCCAGGGTGTCTTATTCAAGAGGCCCTGTCCTCCCAGTCCTACTGATGGCACATGATATGTAACAATACACATACTGTATGAGAGGAACTATAGACATGTAAGGGTATAAATTAAACTGCACGATAAAGTACATGGTTATTGCTAACAAAGCAAAGTAAGTGGAAACATAGATGTATGTGTTCCAGTGTCTGTCTGAGATGGACTTTCAGTATAAGAGAAGCAGGGGTGTCAAATCCAACAAATTCAGTCTGCACCTCTTTACCTTTGAGTTCAAACATGTGTTTTTAGGCTTGACTGCAGTCAGAATATACATAACAATATCCAATAAATTCTACCACAGCATTATTATCCTAATTTAAATGTGAAATGCTGCAGGGGCAGCAGAAAGGTAATCATTGCCAAAGCATAACTTGCTTATACACTACCAATCTGATACACTACCAATCGATCGATTTATTATAATATTTAGCCTTTGTTATGATTCAATAGAATGACCTTGCAATCTTTTCTTGTCGGACTTGGCATTATGTTTAAGTACTGATCCTGAACTACTGTTCCTGTATATGAGAATGCTGCCCCTACACTTCATTAACAACAAATCTGTGATCCACAGCACCAACAAAAAATATCTATGATTTAATACCAGAAAGCATACAAATTCAAACGTACCATAACATTCTCTCCTAGGAAACACTATCACTACTGCTTTGGTTTTAATTGACATGATATACCTAAGATCTATTTATGGGTATCCACATCTCGATTGCTACAATATTGTGTTTGAGTTTTCAGAGTACTGTGGCAGATAAAAAGAAATCATTGATACATGCCAATTCTTTGATGTAATTTCCACTTTGACAGTCATGACGAGCCCTTCTCATAGGCTGCTGTGCAATAACACAGGAGCTCAGCCTCTTCCGAGAATCCCCTTCCCTAGAGAAGAAATTTTGTTTCACATCAAAGGAAAGCAAATATCCACATGATAAAACTGATTGGTTTCTGATTCCTAAAAGCAGGAGAGCTCTTCTCCACCTCTGCACTTCTTTTCACAAAAATAAGGGTTTGATCCACGCTTATAGTTTGTAAACTAAAATTATACCAAAATGTAATAGTTTCATTTTTTGTGAAAAAAAAAAAACATCTGTATTTGGATCTTTCAAATCAAAATCATCATGTTGACATACTGACATCTCTGGACTGCCATCACAGCTCTGACAAGAGGGTGTGCTAAAATGTATGAATACAGTATTCCAGTTTCCAGTTCCCCCCCAGACGCCCGTTACTCTCCCCTGCCGTAATCACTTAATGCATTCATATTGTCCGGGAAAAGCCCAAATCTCTGAATTCGGTCGAAAGTGCTTTTCCCCCCAGACCACGCCTGAGTATCTTCTCATGGGCGCTGACGGGTCTGCAGCCAGGGGAGGGATTAGCGGCGCTCAGGCGGCTTCGTACAGCGAGCCTGGGCCCGTCTCATCAGAGCGGAGTGCCGCTATCTCCGGCTCGCTCTCAAGCCACTGATTTCACGGAGATTAACACACAAAGTCCCCTAATCTCCCTCTGCAGTGATATTATCGATAGCCCGTCCGCTCCTTCACGGCCGCTTGCGTGTTGCTTGAGAGGTTACGGAATCCTTGTACTCGCACACAGACACTGAAACCGGTAATTGTTAGCATTCGTAATGCTTAAAAAAATAAATGATGTTTACGGTGTTTTCATTACTTCTTGTGAAGCACAATAGTCTTAGGGATATTGGGATTTAATTAGCAATTAAGTGTCTGAGAGACAGTCAATGGAGAATCCTAATTAGTTCATTTATGAGCAGTCATAGTCACTGCCTTTTAAATTTTAACCATCAAAAAAAAAAATCTTTCCCTCCATTCAGTATTAGGAATTCTGTGCCATGGCAATAACAGACCATCACTGGCAAATTCAATAACGGGGCCTGAGGCAGCCACAGTAGGCTGACTACATCATTGTTAAGGGTCTTGATTTTTTCAAAATTATAGAAAATGACAAGTGAACTTGACATGAACCGGGGCGTCAGGAAGGGATTCCAGTATTGGCATTTCCTAATCTAAGTGAGCTGGTGCCAAAAAAATCAATACATTTCAGCCACGCTTGTCCTCCGCTATTTTCTTCCTCCGTTTCTCATTCTTGAAATAAAACAGATAATTCAAAATATGCTGTGTGCAGTCAAGTCTAGAAGAAGAGGAGAGCTAAATGCATAAAAGAGAGAGCCAAAATAGGAGAGGAAAATGGGGGGGAGGAGAAGAGAGATTCAGCTGCGTTATAAAGTAATGACATCTACAATGCCATGCACGTAAACTGAAAATGAACTAAAGAGAAAAAACCAAAGAAAGGATTTACAAAAAAAAAAAAACTCCAGGGGTTCTTTTCACAGTAAACTTACTTTTCACCAGTGCTATTACAAGCTCCATTCACATTATTGGATTCAGCCCATGCCGCATAACCAAGGTGCTGACAGAGGCTGATTACCCAATAACTCCTGCACTCCTCAGAACAGGGGTCACCCAGAGGACAGGAATGCAGGGCCTTCCTGTGGGCTAGTGGCCCTCCCCGACACCCAGACATGGGGACGGGTTACCCTCCCTCTCTCCCCTCTTCTCTCCATCACCATCTCACCTCTTCCTTTCCCTCCCCTATCCGAAAGCTCAGATATGGACTCTATCTGTCTCTCTCTCTCTCTCCCTCTCTCTCCCCCATACACTGCACTCTTTTATGCTTGCCTTTCCTCCACCACATCACTACCTCTCTGCATCTTCCCTCTTCCCTCGCTGCCTCTCCCCCCCCCCCCCCCCCCCCCCCCCCCAGCCCTCTCCTCTCTTGTCCCACTCCCTCTGGTTTCCCTGCTTTTCCTCAGCATTTCCTGAAATAGAATTATGCCCTTTTCCTCTGCACTGTTCCAGAAAAAAAAAAACCATTCACTTTATATCAGAGAACCCAGCCCATATATTTGAAGCAAAATTTCTTTTTTTTTTCTTTTTCATATAAAATTTCATTTTGCTTAAAATTACATATACATACATATATGGATTTTGAAATCTATAAGTAACATATAGATATATGAGCATTTAAATGTGTGTATGTGAATTTGTGTATTTATATGTGTGTTTTGTGTATGTAATGTTTGTTTGCATGTCTTTGTATGTGAATATGCACACCAGTAGGTTCTATTACATTGGTTAATTATTTATTGTTTAAACTCCTCAGTCTAATAAAAAATGCATATCACACACCCACATGCACATGCACTATCACACAAATGTATTATCCTATTAGCTATGCACTAATCAATAATAATAATCATCAACATGTCATCATGCGGAGACAGGAAAAACAGACTAGCGTGGCATTTTGAAGGGGGGGACAGAAACATTGTTCACAGGGGCGATGTGCCTGGAACACAGTGCTAATTGATTCTCTTGTCCCCTGGCAGACTCTTGTCTCTGGCAGTGTGATGACACTGACATGGGGTAGAATCTCTTTACATCTGCTGTGTCAGTGCCACTATGAAGGATTCCGTCCCTGCATCTGTGCAAATAAACACCCCTGTCTCCTCATGAGAGAAAACCCCACAAAGCATAAGCATCTTTTGTTCACCCCTCTCGACAATATGGCTCAACAGCCCACTGGCTTTCCCCCAAGGCAAACACCCTCAATTAGAGAGGGCTGTTTCTTGTGGCTGCGTACTGTTGAAAAACATTTGGGCCTTTCCCTACAGAATGGGTTCTAGCCATTCCTCATCCTCACTCAAAACAAGCTGGACTGGACCAAGGCTGCAGGTCCAATGATAGCACCCAACATGACATGGGCCTGTCTCCACTCAGGCTTTTGTCTCTAACACCAGCATTCACATGTGTAGGTGAAACACAAGACTGGGGAAATAGACAAAAAAGAGCAAAGGGTAAAACAGTGCTGTAGTGTACAGAAAGCAAGTAATGTAGAGTTTGGCAGAAATCAATTGTCAGCTCTGTACTGCTGTGCTTCTCTTGGATAGTCTTGGTCTTTACAGCTGACTAAGTATGGTATACAGTCTCTCTCTCTCTCTTTCTCTCTCTCTCTCTCTCTCTCTCTCTCTCTCTCTCACACACACACACACACACGCACACAGAAATAATTCTGAAACCTAAAGCCTGTATGGTTGATTTGGAAAAAAAAGATGAAATGTATCCCTACAGATTGCATCAGCCATACAATTTCATAACTGTTCTCCACTTGTCATGTCAATATTAACTATTCATCTGTGTGTTCTCAAATGCTTAATATTGGTACTAAATAGCAGGGATTTGCTTAGAAAATTTATATGTTGTGGTGTTCAATGAATTAAGACAACATACCCCTATTGACAAAAAACTTGTTTCAGCTTTTTATTGTTTTGCTCTTGCTAGATATTTTCAAAGCATTGAAAATATATTTTATTATAATTATGTAGTAAATTATATTTTTAAATGATTATGGCTGAAATGGTTTCAATTATTCATTGATCTGCTTTAATTTCTCAGTATTGCGATTTTTTTTTTTACTGTGAATGAACTTTCAGTATTAATTAAGAGATAAACATTTTTTCTTGAACAATCATGAGTAACACGAGCAACCTATTCAAGAACCTGAATGCCAACAACAGTTAAATATAAAGATGTGTTTATGATGAGATCTTATCTGCGCTCATTGTGACTGAGCGACCAGAGAAAACAGACCCCTTGCTGTCTTCAGCACTGTGACCAATCAGTACAGCAGCAATGCAGAGCAATGCACAGTCCGTAGATAAGGGCGATTTTCACACTTTTTAAAAAATGATCATGAGTGAGTGCTCACACTGGAATATGACAAGGATGTTAAAGTGCACAGATGAAAAACAAACCGAGTCTTTCCCTGAGTGTTAGGGCCACACAGGCCTCGGGGTGTGTGTTTGAGTGTGTTACGGAGTCAGACCGTCACGCTGGTTTTCGAGAGAATTAACGTCCCCCCTGTAAGAGAGAGAACATCTTCCTTGCTTATCTCAGAGTGCAGCCGTAGCACAGAGCTCAGAGACCCACAGATTAGATTTCGATACACTGAAAAGTGCTTTGGAGAGGCCTTTTGTCAAAAGCTTAGAAAGTAAGCATTTTTTCCCCCGTTTTCTTTTACTTCAGGTCTGAGATCAAATGTAGCAAATCAGACTCTGAAACCCTTCTTTAAATAAACGCCTTCCTTTAGTCTGAGAAGGTGACCGAGGTCGATTTGGATAGCTGCAGGGTTAATTCTGGATGAATCGGGTCATGAACGGAGTCATGAGGAAAATCAGAGATGATATAGGGGGCAAAAGAAATCAGATTTCTCACTGCTGTTGGATTCATTCCTGTCTGTTGTTTTTTTCATTTTATTTTGCCATTACTGAATGTGTGCTGTAGTATCTCTAAAATGTCAATACAAATTTATATTTTTACCCTATAACCTAGGGCAAGACAACTTTTACATTGTTAAAAAACAACATAAATCAGCAGCAAAATTACATTAGCAATTTGCTAATCTAGTAGACCATTATTCAGTTTAAACTGCCAAGTAATTGCTGTCCTGTGTTTGACTTTTCATTAGCTCCACCCTTCCCCCTTTCACAGTGAACCCGCAGCAGGGAGATCCTCAGCATTTAGTTTCATGCAGAGGTGATGCAAGCACCTCCCATCCAGCAAAAAAGAATCAGGGGTGGAAAAAAGCAGGACCCTTTAGGTGAAATGTATTTTCTGCTCAGGGAAACAAAGAGAGATGGTCCTTTGCTGCTTTGTACTGTGTGCCTTTCAATGTAAACACTGTCCTGAGAACTGCTTTTTCATTGTCTGAGCTTTAAGGAGGTAATAAATTAGAGGCAGGACAGCCACACAAGCTGCTACAGGATGAGAATGAGAATGTGGCTGTAGAAAAAGCCTGGCTTTCCATCAAAGTCCATTCAAAGAATAGTTGGGTTTTTCTAAAGAAGCATGTCATGCCTATTAACTAACTCACAAAAGGGACCATTTTCTTGATTTATATATGGTTGCCATGGAGACATTACTGAGAGGCAGCCCAGCTTCAGCCACCCCAGCTTTGCAAGGCCTACAGATACTTTTACTTTCTTCTTTTTTTTTGGGAGGGGGGGGGGGGGTTGAGTGGGGGGGACAAAGTTTGTGACACTGATTTCTGTAGCTACAGTAAAATATCAAAATTTATCTCATGAATATTAGTATTAATTTTAAAGAACGACAGTCATCTTCCTAAAATATATATTTATCACAAGTATTTATTCCTGTGCATTTATGAAGATGAAGCAACTTAGCAAGTTAGCAACTGCTAATGGAGGAGAAACAGACCCATGGCTTTACACAAGAGGTTCCATTATGAGATTTACACAAGAGGTTTTGGAGCAGTACTGCAAATGGGCACTCTTCCTTGTGTAACGGAGCGCCTGTACCTTTAAGCAGAAGCAACAGCGGCAGTGCGGCGTCGCATCAACTGACGTCACGGTATGCGACACTTGTCATGCTAATTGTTTGCCGTGGGATCCCTTTAAAAGCCCGGCACTGCTGCAGCCAGGTAGGCGATTTGAATTCTGTTCGATTTGGCATTTTGCGTCTTATGCTCCAGTCGTTATCGTTGTTGAGCAGTAGTTGAGTGCCCACGTCTCAACCGTGAAGGTATGTTGGTCAACACTTGCTTGACGCTGTGATTTTATGCATGCCAGATTCGGGTTGCTAACTTCTGCCTTTGTTTTAGGGCCAAACACTTGAAATATTGCCCTTATCGTGCGTCGCAGTGTGCCGTATTTGGGGTACCACTCAATCGGTGGGTGCGCGTCCTTGTTTAAGTTACCGGTACGTAGCCATTCAGTGTTTTAGAATTATCGTCAGCGATTCTTAACCTGCTTGTCTAAACTACTGCTATCTGCTTTACTTAGGCTGCTTTGCTGTGTTGCGGTGTCAGCACTTAGCAACGGGAGTTCACCTCTCTTCGTCTTCGGCCGTGGTGGGTCGCTTACCGGAAGTACACAAGATCAAGGCTGCATTTTGGTCACCGGCTGCTGTTTTGTCATCAATAACCCTTTTAGTTTTATGACTCTTATTTAGCGAATGCTCTATCGCGGCGGCACCGTACGAGGGTGGCCGGAGCATCTGAGTGGTAACGTGTGATCGTGTGTGTTGGTGCGTGTGTGCGTGCAGGTGATTGTGTGAGTTAGCGTTGAGGGCGCTGGGTGTGTGTAGACGTGCTCCGTGTTGGCGTGGGGTGCATGCTCGTGCGTGTGTGTGTGCGTATGGATATCGGGTATGGGGTTTCCTGGTGGGTAGCATGAGGAATGATCTACTGTGATATTGTATTGTAAACATAACCTTCTTTGTTAGCTGTCGTGGTTGTTGTTGTTGTTGTCTATTTTCGGTTTGGGTGTCTTGCGTCTGATGCTAGGCCCCACCTGTGACTAGTCTGCCCTCCTGGGCCCGTGTGTTTCACCTTGACTTTTCACACATTCCAGGATTGGTTAAGGCACCTTGTTGTGCCCGTTGGGGAAGTGTTGTGTTGTGATTTGTACTGGTGTTATTACCTGTGGCCATAACTGCTATTTGGTTAGCCCTGTGGGCTCAGACCTAACTGGTGGGGCCCTTTTCTGATGTTGTCTTATTATTGTCTTTCTTTTCTTTCCTGGCAGGACTGGGGACATCCAGTAGGGAGGCTTGACACCTGGTGGTGGGTATTTGTGTCTTTGCTCCACTATCATTTGCAGTGTAGTGTCACCGGGGTGTGCAGTGCAGTGTGTGTGTGTGTGTGTAGCCACGTGTGGTCCTTCTGACCCTCCTTCCAGACAAGGTCTCCCTCTGGTAAGCTCCGCTCCTGTTGATTCTAGTTTATTTTGTGTCTTCGGTATCCGCTATCGGTACGATATTCCTCTGTGTCTAACTGGGTGTTTAGCCCCACTAATGAAAGTGTAACCATCAGACCAATCAAAATAAAGCGTGTATACAATTTTAATAGAACCCCGTCTCTGCTTCATCCTTGCACGAACCTGTGTGCCTTGGTGTGGATTATACAGGAAGCTGGTTGTATTTGGTAACCGGTGGTTAGTTCCCACCAGGCTTATTTCCTACATAGAGATCAGACCTCCAGTAGGTGGCGTAGTCGACACAAAGCTCTAATCATTGCCCCGGCGCCTCTACATTTTGGCGCAGTCGGCAGGATTCGCATAAAAGAACAGAGACGGGTGTTCTATTTTGTGAATTTGTGTATTCCATCCCACCGCTGTAATTCTTCTGTATGGTTGTTGTATGTGTGTATGGGCGTCTGAGAACGACTGAGTAGGTGGTGTGATTCTTGTTTTCCTTTGTAGAGACAAAACAGCAGCCCGTGGTCGGAACGGATTTAGGAAACTACAGTCCTTTTTGGAGTTGCTTCTCAGTCATCTCCTGTGAGTTGGGGTAACTATAAATTTTGGCACAGTGTGTCTTGGTGTGAAATGGCGGAGGAAATGCAAGAGCTTAGGGACCTAGTGGCCCAATTAAGAGCGGAGAATGAGCGTCTTAAAAATGCTGATCTAGGGGATGCCTCTGGCGCGGCCTCTGCTGACCCTAGTGTACCAGTCATATCGACTACTGAACGGTTGGTTTTTATCCCAAGGGAGAAGAAGTGCCCAATTTTTAGGGGTAGCATAGGTATAGGTATAGAGGAGTGGAGGGAGGAAGCAGCCGCCTGTATGCGGGCCCGGCATCTGTCTACCATTGACAAGGCATATTTTCTCTTTGACCACCTGGAGGGCGAAGCCCGGGAAGAGATTCGTTATAGGTCGAGGGAGGAAAGGGAGAGCCCAGAGAAAATTTTTGAGATATTACAGGAGTTATATGGTTGCCCACAATCGTACGTAGCCCTGCAAGAGGCCTTTTTTTCTAGAAAGCAGCAAGAGGGGGAGTCGTTGCTCGAGTTTTCTATTGCTTTAATGACCTTAATGGATAAGGTTAAGGGATGTGCACCCCAAGGCATTATTAATGCGGACGTCCTGCTTCGAGACCAGTTCACGGAACATGTTAGCGAGGGCGCCCTACGTCGTGAACTGAAACGATTTATTCGCAACAAGCCGTTGGCCACTCTGATAGAGGTTCGCAAAGAGGCCATTCGCTGGGAACGCGAGGGCTCTGCTGAACCACCGCGGCCACGTAGTTTCTCCCTCCCGTCTGGTGGTGATAGAGTATTTGGGGTCTCTGGTACCTCCTGTTCTGCGACTAGTGGCCCTTTTGGCAGGCCTGAGCCAAAGTCTGACATGGAGGAATTAAAAGAAATGTTGAAACAACAGCAGATTCAGATAAATAATCTTACTCGTAGTATGGCCGCACTGCAGGAGCCCCCCAGGCGTGGTAGGTTCCCCCGGGGTGGACCCCTTATTTGCAGACGCTGCCAGCAGCCAGGTCACTATGCGAGGGAGTGTGATGGAGAGAGAATGGTGGGGCCACCACCCGCCCCTTCCAATAACGACCCAGGGCCCTGTGAGAGCAGGCCCTCTCGCTCGTCCTGGCCCTCGGAAAACTAATACCCGCCGGATTGAAGAGCCACAGTCCGGGTGGGGTTTTCCTAGGCTCAGGTACCGCTTTTGGTTCTCCCAGCGCCGCAAGGGGCTTACTGTCTAGTTGCCCCCATTTGCTTGTTTTGATGGGTGGGATCCGGGTCCCCTGCCTTATTGACACGGGGTCCATGGTGTCTACCATGACGGAAAGCTTCTTCTGTGAACATTTTGAACCTTTGGGCCAGGAGCGCTTACAATCTTGCCATTGGCTGCAACTTCGTGCTGCTAACGGCCTAGCGATTCCATACTTAGGCTATTTGGAACTGGATGTAGAACTTTGTGGTAAGGTTATGCACAACTGTGGCGTTCTGGTCGTTCGGGATCCACCAGGTGACATGTCGCCCCAGGTTCCTGGGGTACTCGGTATGAACGTGATAAGTAAATGCTACCAGGAATTGTTCGGGCAACATGGTCCCACATTGTTTGATCTGCCTTCTGTGTCTGCAGCACCCTATCCGGTGGTAAAAGCCCTGCAACACTGCCATCAGGCTGTGATTCAGCCCCCGCCCAAGGCTGGTGGTCCAGTAAATGTTAGTGGTCGAAGGCCATGGCGAGTACCTGGGGGGACTATAAAGATGGTTGCAGCCACCTGCTCAGAACAGTTTTCAGGACCCGGCACTTTGTTTGAGCCAACCGACTCAGGATTACCTGGGGGATTGTTGGTTTCACCGGCTCTCGTACAAGTGACCCAAGGCTTGGTGCATATTCCAGTGGTCAACGTGGGTTCCACAGATATCATGCTCTATCCCCGTACTAGGTTGGGACAAATGAGCACCGTTTCTATTGTCAGTTTGCCTCGGGGCATTGTAGAGGTTCGTTCTATTACTGCCACCTCTGGCGGCCAATTGCCCACACCAGTAACGATTGAGGAGCAAATTAGGGCTATCGACCTGTCACCGCTGTCTGACTCTGAGCAGTTACAGGTCCGGGCACTGTTATTGAAATATTCTTCGGTCTTCTCTGCACACGAAGGGGATTTGGGTTGTACGACCCTGATTTCTCATGACATCCCATTGTTGGATCAAGTCCCGGTTAAACAGCGCTATAGGCGCATTGCACCCTCTGATTATGAGGCAGTTAAATCACACATAAACCAGCTTCTCCAGACCAATGTCATTAGAGAGAGCTGCAGCCCTTTTGCCTCACCCTTGGTTCTGGTTAAGAAAAAGGATGGGAGTTTAAGGCTCTGCGTGGATTATCGGCTGTTGAATGCTAAGACCCGGAAGGATGCCTTTCCCCTTCCTCGGATTGAGGAGACTTTAGATATGTTGGCAGGTGCCCGCTGGTTTTCCACCATGGATTTGGCCAGCGGGTACAATCAAGTCCCTGTCTCTGAGGGTGATCGGGCCAAAACGGCATTCTGTACACCGTTCGGCTTGTTCGAGTGGAACAGGATGCCTTTTGGCCTTTGCAATGCGCCAAGCACCTTCCAGAGACTCATGCAACGCATGTTTGGCGACCAGCAATGTCATTCCGTTTTGCTTTACCTTGACGATATTGTCATCTTTTCGTCCACTGTAGCGCAACATCTTCAGCGGCTGGAGATGGTCCTGACACGCCTGCAGACAGAGGGCCTTAAGGCTAAGTTGAGCAAGTGTGCGTTTTTTCAATCAGAGGTGCGCTATCTGGGCCATATTATTTCTCAGCACGGGGTTGCCACAGACCCTGGTAAAGTGGAAGCCGTCTCCAATTGGCGCCGGCCCACTAACGTGTCCGAGCTCCGCTCGTTCCTTGGCTTTGCCAGCTATTATCGGCGCTTTGTGGAAGGCTTTGCAAAAACAGCAGCTCCTCTTCATCGGCTGGTGGCTGAGTTGAGCAGAAGCAGGTCCAGACGGGCGTCAGAGCAGAATACACAGGAGGCTTGGACTGAGGAGTGTGAGGTGAGTTTTGCGGACCTTAAGCGTAAGCTGGTCTCGGCACCGGTACTTGCTTATGCCGATTTTAGCCGGCCGTTCATCCTGGAAGTAGATGCGAGCCATAGTGGTCTTGGGGCAGTGCTTTCACAGGAGGAGAACGGGAGGGTACGGCCTATAGCATATGCCAGTAGGGCTCTTAGACCAACGGAACGAAATATGAGCAACTACAGCTCTATGAAATTGGAATTTCTGGCACTTAAATGGGCCATCACGGAGAAATTCAGGGAGTATTTGCTGGGACAGAAGTGTGTGGTGTACACTGACAACAACCCTTTGAGCCACCTCTCATCTGCAAAGCTAGGGGCCGTAGAGCACCGATGGGCAGCCCAGTTGGCGTCTTTTGACTTTGAATTACAGTATCGATCAGGGAAGTCAAACCTCAATGCTGATGCCCTGTCGCGGCAGTATCAACCCGACACAGAGGGGGTGCAGGACCTGGCTCCAGGGACGGCAGTCCCTGGACTGCTGCAGCAGGTCACAGCCCCCGGGGACGGCATTAGGGCGACTCAACTGGTAGTCTCGGTGTTGCCGGCTCATGCCCCCCCTGACTTGCGCGCCTTACAAGAAAACGATCCCGTGATTCGGGCAGCTCTGGTCTTTTGGAAGGACCAGAGGCGACCAACTCGCGAGGAAAGGGAAAAACTTCCGTCCCTGGTGCTCGTTTTGTTGCGTCAGTGGGACCGGTTAATTGAGAGTGAGGGAGTGCTTTACCGACGCGTTCTTCACCCCAACGGGAGTGAAGAATGTCGTCAGATGATTTTGCCAGCCTCTTTACGGTCAGAAGTCTTGCAACAACTCCATCAGCAGCATGGTCACCAAGGGGTTAATCGAACCCTCGAATTGGTGCGGCAACGATGCTACTGGCCACGAATGTTTTCTGAGGTGCGCAAATGGTGTGAGGAATGCCCTAGGTGTCAGGTGGCTAAGGAAATTGGGCCCCCTGCCTCCACGTTCATGGGTCACCTGGTGGCATCGCGACCCAATGAAATGGTGGCAGTGGATTTTACTACTCTGGAGCCAACTACGAGGGGGTTAGAAAATGTACTGGTAATTACCGATGTTTTTAGTAAGTACTCCATTGCAGTCCCCACACGTGACCAGCGGGCCCCAACTGTGGCCCACGTCCTAATAACGGAATGGTTTTACCGCTTCGGGATCCCTAGCCGGCTTCATTCCGACCAGGGGCGCTGCTTTGAGAGTGTCCTGATCCAACAGCTTTGTGTTATGTACGGTGTCCAGAAATCTCGAACAACACCGTACCATCCGGCGGGGAATGGCCAGTGCGAGCGGTTTAACCGCACGCTGCACAATTTACTGCGCACCTTGCCTGCCTCCCGTAAGAGGGACTGGGCAACTTGTTTGCCGCATGTGGTTTTCTGTTATAACACCACCCCTCACCAGTCCACAGGAGAATCTCCTCATCTCCTGATGTTTGGGCAGGAGCCCCAGCTGCCAGTGGACTTCCTCCTTGGGCGAGTCCGTGAGCCGGTTGGGGGCCGGGTGTGCGATTGGGTCCAGGAGCACCAGACCCGGCTCCAGGTAGCCTTTGATGGGGCCAGGGAGCGTCTTGCAGCTGCAGCAGAATATCGCAAAGACAAACATGACTCACGGGTGCGGGGTTCGGCCTTAAAAGTAGGGCAGTTGGTGTATGTGCGTGACCTCGGGGTGCGGGGTCGTAATAAAATTCAGGACCAGTGGAATCCGGTGGTGCACACAGTTCTGCGGGCCCCGTTGGAAGGTGGGGCCGTGTACACGATTGTCCCTACTAATGATGCGAGTAGGCCGAAACATGTGCATCGTAGCATGTTGAAAAGGGTGTTGGGGCCGCAGGCCTATAACAAGTCCCCGGGGCTAACTCCACTGGAGGAACCGCCCCCGGGCGATCCAGGGGAGTTGTCTAGCGAGGAAGATGTTCTCCTTGGGGAGCAAGTATTTAGTACTGATCATCCTACTCCAGCCATGGCTGAAACATCCCAAGATGAACCGCTGCGGGGCTCTGCGGGCCCGGATATGAGTAACCGGGATCCTCCCCCCAGCGAATTGGCTGTCGAATCCATAGGCGTTCAGCCAGTAGCGCTCTGCTCTGGCGATAGGGAGCACCCTCAGCGCCGCACCACCCGGGTCACAGCAGGTCAGCATTCCAACCCCCATCGCTTACCATGCGGAGTGCGGACCAGTGACCTCTGACGAATCCATGTTCGGTGGGTCCACACTTTGTTCAACTTTGGGAAGCGTGAGCTGTATCGTCGGGCCGACGATAAAAGAAGCGGGGGGTAGATTGTAACGGAGCGCCTGTACCTTTAAGCAGAAGCAACAGCGGCAGTGCGGCGTCGCATCAACTGACGTCACGGTATGCGACACTTGTCATGCTAATTGTTTGCCGTGGGATCCCTTTAAAAGCCCGGCACTGCTGCAGCCAGGTAGGCGATTTGAATTCTGTTCGATTTGGCATTTTGCGTCTTATGCTCCAGTCGTTATCGTTGTTGAGCAGTAGTTGAGTGCCCACGTCTCAACCGTGAAGGTATGTTGGTCAACACTTGCTTGACGCTGTGATTTTATGCATGCCAGATTCGGGTTGCTAACTTCTGCCTTTGTTTTAGGGCCAAACACTTGAAATATTGCCCTTATCGTGCGTCGCAGTGTGCCGTATTTGGGGTACCACTCAATCGGTGGGTGCGCGTCCTTGTTTAAGTTACCGGTACGTAGCCATTCAGTGTTTTAGAATTATCGTCAGCGATTCTTAACCTGCTTGTCTAAACTACTGCTATCTGCTTTACTTAGGCTGCTTTGCTGTGTTGCGGTGTCAGCACTTAGCAACGGGAGTTCACCTCTCTTCGTCTTCGGCCGTGGTGGGTCGCTTACCGGAAGTACACAAGATCAAGGCTGCATTTTGGTCACCGGCTGCTGTTTTGTCATCAATAACCCTTTTAGTTTTATGACTCTTATTTAGCGAATGCTCTATCGCGGCGGCACCGTACGAGGGTGGCCGGAGCATCTGAGTGGTAACGTGTGATCGTGTGTGTTGGTGCGTGTGTGCGTGCAGGTGATTGTGTGAGTTAGCGTTGAGGGCGCTGGGTGTGTGTAGACGTGCTCCGTGTTGGCGTGGGGTGCATGCTCGTGCGTGTGTGTGTGCGTATGGATATCGGGTATGGGGTTTCCTGGTGGGTAGCATGAGGAATGATCTACTGTGATATTGTATTGTAAACATAACCTTCTTTGTTAGCTGTCGTGGTTGTTGTTGTTGTTGTCTATTTTCGGTTTGGGTGTCTTGCGTCTGATGCTAGGCCCCACCTGTGACTAGTCTGCCCTCCTGGGCCCGTGTGTTTCACCTTGACTTTTCACACATTCCAGGATTGGTTAAGGCACCTTGTTGTGCCCGTTGGGGAAGTGTTGTGTTGTGATTTGTACTGGTGTTATTACCTGTGGCCATAACTGCTATTTGGTTAGCCCTGTGGGCTCAGACCTAACTGGTGGGGCCCTTTTCTGATGTTGTCTTATTATTGTCTTTCTTTTCTTTCCTGGCAGGACTGGGGACATCCAGTAGGGAGGCTTGACACCTGGTGGTGGGTATTTGTGTCTTTGCTCCACTATCATTTGCAGTGTAGTGTCACCGGGGTGTGCAGTGCAGTGTGTGTGTGTGTGTGTAGCCACGTGTGGTCCTTCTGACCCTCCTTCCAGACAAGGTCTCCCTCTGGTAAGCTCCGCTCCTGTTGATTCTAGTTTATTTTGTGTCTTCGGTATCCGCTATCGGTACGATATTCCTCTGTGTCTAACTGGGTGTTTAGCCCCACTAATGAAAGTGTAACCATCAGACCAATCAAAATAAAGCGTGTATACAATTTTAATAGAACCCCGTCTCTGCTTCATCCTTGCACGAACCTGTGTGCCTTGGTGTGGATTATACAGGAAGCTGGTTGTATTTGGTAACCGGTGGTTAGTTCCCACCAGGCTTATTTCCTACATAGAGATCAGACCTCCAGTAGGTGGCGTAGTCGACACAAAGCTCTAATCATTGCCCCGGCGCCTCTACACTTGCAAGAGCTCTAACAGAACATCACATGCTGCCATTAACACAGTAAAATGTACATGTAGCTAACAGGAAAGAACAAATAAAAACACATTCATACCAATTAACCTTCACTGGAAACATTCTAAAAATATGTCTGGCTTGACAGTATGTGATGACAAAGCTGAAGGAGTAAAAGCACAGTGATTCACCATGTGTGCCTTGTATTCGTTTTACTGGAGCTCACTTAATTGATAGCAATTTAACCTGAGTAGTACAGTTCAAGCCATTATTTGAAAATTGTTTAAAAAAAGCACAAGTCTGAGAACTAATGCATTTACAGTACAACAAGGGGTATACTTCTAAATGTAATTACGCCAGCAGCAAAGTAAATGTTATGTTGCCATGGTAACTGCTGTTCTAGAGCCTTACAGAACCGGTGAACGGCAATCGTATTGGATGACACAGTCCGGTGGAAGTCCTGGCAGACTTTGTTCACACAGTACCATGTAATTAATAGATTTTACCGTCCGTATTTCATTGTTAGACAAGGTGGACGATCGTTCACTTAGTGCAGAGATAATATCGATCTTCGCTCGCTAAGCATGTTTGTTGCCGTGGCTGCTCTATCTTTTTCAATTAGACTGAGGTTAAGTGCCTCAGCCACAGGGGGATAGGGGATGGCGACACGGACAAATGTTGTGTCTTTCATTAACTAAACAGGTTAAGAATGAGTCACTGGACTAGAGGCTGGTGTATGAACTACAGGTCCCCTCAACATTCCTTAGACCCAGTTCTCCCCGTGCTCCCAGGAAAGGTTCCTTTCATTCGCATGTTTTCAGTCACACATTGATTTTCAATCAATTGGGTTAGAACATGGCATAATGAGAGACCTTTACATTATTCATGCATTGTTCTGGATGTACGAGCCCTGCATGTGACCCAAATATCTTCAGAAACATTCCATACATTGTGGAGAACAAAGCAAGGAACTGTGTTTGTGTGTTAGAGAGAGAGAGAGAAAGAGAGAATGAAGGAAGGAATGGTGTTGCAGGAAAAGAGAGAGAAGCGATTTCATGTCACCTCTGTGAAATGGGAGCCACATGTTAAAATAATAAAAAATAAATAAAAAATAACAACGACAACAACATCAACAAAACAATAATAATAACAATAATAATTTAGCATTTTTTTTTTTTTTTTAGAAAAAAGCTTCATTCACATTTGAGTCAAATCCTGACTTGTGACCATCGTGCGACCAGTTATGATTTGTTTTTAATGTTGTGGTATATAAACAGTATCCAATTAAAGTTTAATGATTTTCTGACAAATAGTACAGCTACTTTGGTTTATCTAATCACCTGAAATTCATGTGGACTTCAATATGTAGACAGAACAAAAGACATGCAGTATGGTGCACTCCTATTTCTACATCTTGCTGGATATTTTATAGACACATATACTTTCACCCTTACACTGTATTATTGACTTAATGTAGGAATATTATTGGGGGAGGCAGTAAAAACTTTTTTTCAGTGAGAAACTAAGTATCCTCAGGGGGTGGGCCTTTGCTCCTAGTATGTGCCTTTTTCAATCAGGAAGTTTGCCACATATACCATTTACATAAATATGCTTGTGAAGTTTATAATGTATCTCAATAATGAAGATGGATGATATATACCACTAAAAGAAAGCATACACAATTAAAAGAAAATGTATTATTATTATTAGTAGTAGTAGTAATAGTAGTAGCAGTAGTAGCAGTATTTGTTGATTGATTTTTCATTCCAAACATGAAATGTACACTGCATTTACAGCACACTAGGTCCTTACATAGCCGATCAGGACATGCCTTTGGTGAAGTCAGTGTAGAATTTGTAACCACTCCCCCTCCCTTCGGAGACTGGGGGCAGTTGAAGGTCTGCTACAAAGCATCTCAGCATCTCTCTCAGGCCCCGGTGGTGTTTCTGAGTACTCAGCATACTGATGGGGTCCATTAAAAAGAAATTCAGAAAGGACTTCAATTCATTGTGCAAATTGATTGTGAGTCCTGTGTCTGACATGGTCTCAGAATCAATAAGTCATCCTGTCAAAGTCTGCACCCTCCCACGGGGCAGTCCGAATACCTGCGGAGAGGCAGAGAGTCAGAGTACAGCTGGCACAGACAGACTGAGTCAAAGTGGACAGAAGTGGAACAGAAAGACTGAATCAGAGGAGAGAGATGGAACATAGGGATTGAGTCAGAGCGTACGGAGTGAGAGTCAGAGGAGTGACCTACCTGAAAGAGAGGGCATACAGTTACAGCTGAGATAAAGCATGGACTGAACAGAGAGAGAGAGAGAGAGAGAGAGAGAGAGAGAGCATACAGTCAGAGCTAAGAAAACACAGAATCAGCTTAAAATGAGAGAGCACAGAGTCAGAGAAAAGAGAATGCATTGAGTCAAAGGTGAGAGAGAGCAGAGATTCAGAGCAGAGAAAGTGGGCTGCACATTTTAATGGATATTTTTTTTTATAATCATTGTCTACTGAAATTCAATTAACTTCATTGCACATGTTGACAATCCAGTACTGTGGAGGACAAGCAGAGTATCTTGGGGGATAGGGTTATTGTATGGTCTGTTTTTTCAGTAACAGATCACATTATCTGTGTTTTCATTTTTAAAACTATCAGCATATGACCAAAAGACCCAGGATGACAGATGACCAAGACCCTCTGTATATGCCATGGTCATGATATTCTATCTGTGCTATACATGAAAGGGGGGCTGAGTTTTTATGCTGTTAATTCCTGTCATTAATTCAAATCGTAATCTACTTGGTAGGCACAAATGCTGCGATTTATGTTGTTCTGGAGTGGCAAAGTTGCATGACACCACAGTTAACTTCAACAATTATGTTATACTTAATGCAGATTAAAACCAGACTGCAACAACTGTCACAGAGCGAACAGTGGCTGCAACGAAGTAAGCAGAGAAGAGTGAGCCATCTTGTTTTGCACAAAGGTTAGAGGAAAACAGGTGCCATTCCCTGCTAAGTTACTTATTTATTTTTCATTATACAATATGAGGCTGAGCTACTCACCTTGCACCTTGCTTATTTGACAAAAGGTCTCATTAAAGACAACATTAGGAGTAGGTTTCATGTGAGGAAACTTATATTAAAATTTCAATGATCAATTATATTGATAAAGTCCCTCACAGCAATGTCTATCCCAGACTCAAATTTACATCCTTTAATAAGTAATCAGCAGATGATGTTTTTCCAAAGAATCAAACAGCACAAAATCTGCAATAAGAATCCTTCAAAGGCTGTTAATTACCCTGTGTGTAGCAGGCTGTAGTGTTGTAAAACCTGAATACTGTCTGCTTCTCTAGAAAGTTTATAAATCATCCAAACAAGCAGGTCTAATGCAGAGTTCTGCATTTTCACCAGTCTGGAGATAATTTGCCACTCCTGCAGTCATTGCTCATTTAAGTCTATTTATTATTTTATTGACATTTCCAACTGAGTGTTTATTTTTACCTCAGAGCTTAGAGCGTGAGCCATGGGACGTGAGACCTGCTGATTTTGACCACTTCTTTCCCGAGGGCAAACCTGCGGGTGTTTATTTTGGAGCAGGTTTGAGACTTGAACGGGGGAAAGAGACAGAACAAGGCTGTCTGAGGGACGTTATTAATATGTTACTGAATTTTTGGATGGAGTGGGTGAAAACCACAAGGGACCAATTATATTTCCTAAATAGTCTGTCACCTGCATGTCTGCGTCTGGAGACATTATATATGCAATCTATTTTTTAAATCCCTCAATGTTCAGCTTGTTGCTTCATCATGAATTCAAGGACTTAAAGAATTCACTGGATGCCACAGTCTGGGTATGTAAATGTGCCTGTCATCATTTCAGCAGCCTTGCATTTATTGAAGAAGTCCTAATTTTCAGTATATTGTGGAGGAAAAATTCTATTTACGTCTAATGCATCAGGCTGCTGTATTTATTTTGTTGTGAATAATTTATTGAAACAGCACAGCTTTCTTCCATGATGAATCACACAGAGCTGGCTGGTCCTGGAACAGTCTGCTACACAGTGCAGAGTGCATCGTAAGTAACATGTTTCTGCAAAGTGGTTTACATTTTAGTACAGGTATGTGGAAGGCATTATTATTTTAGCTAATTTTACTAAAATACTCTCCAAGTGAAAAATAAAGGTACGCCAGGTTTCATTTCTGTCCTTTTGAAAAATAATGCATGTATTTAGACATGGCAGAGAGTAAGAAAAGACAAAGATTCAATGACTTGCACAGTGCTATGCCAAAAATGGTCACCATACCTCTCTATCATAGCCAAACACACAGCCTTGGCTATGCAGGCACAGTTTGTTCACTTTAGGTTTAAATGGCAAAAATGTCTCCTGAAACCCTTCTAACACACACCCTGTGTCTTTCCAAAATGCTCTGTTCCCCCCAACATTAAACTCCATTTGATGTCATAAGCTTGGTTGGCACTGTTTGGCAGCGGCGTCACAGCCTGGCACAGCACCAGATCAGATCAGTTTAGCGCTCCTTCATCCCGATGCCGTGGAGGAGTGCCTCTTATCCCCAGTGTTCTCTTCACACCGCTCATGTTTGGGTCGGGGAGGATAAAGAGCCCAGCGCTGTGAACAGGTATTAACATCGCCCGAGGCGCAGGATCACGACCGACTTCGAGCCGGCTGATCAGGCCCTTTTAAAAATCCTCAGCCTTCTTCTCAGGCTTCCAAGTAGATTAACGTTAGATTTTTCCAGTGAGTGCTTGGTATTGACTTTGCTTTCAAATGAAACCAACAGCATTAGAGCAGATTAATACATCCAATTAATAGAAAACATGAAAAAAAAACTGTGAACATGCATGCAGACCTTTGCAATTTTTAACTCAAGCTGTATAGTAAAGATATACACATGTTAGGGAGTGACACAGAGGTCATAGCATCTCAGCAAGAGGTCAGTATATTCAACATCCTAACCTTATTTATCTGCTTATAATATGCCCTAGTACAATGCTACCAATTGGGCATCTATTTTACAAATTACCCATTTACACAGATTGGTATTAACTCAAGCTGAGCACCTTGCTCAGACAGATAACAAGAGTACTGCAACCAGACTTTAAAGCTACACCCTGTTCATGCATCACACCACCACACTTCAGTGTAGTTAAGTTGAAGTATGATTATGTATAGGTGGAGATCCTTTTACTGTGATTACCGTTGCCACATTTAAAGACACCACTGCACTGTCCCTGTGATAATACAGCATGAGGAAGACATCGACCTTACTCTGCCAAAGTCAAGATCAAAAATAGTTGCCTCATATAGACCACTTGTTACAGTTATTCCAAACGAAGCCACACCTAACGAAACAAGCAACCTCACAAATCAGTGTCCATTTAATACTCTTACATTGTCATACAGTGCATTCAAGCTGCTCATCATGTGACAACATGGTCTTGATCCCAATCAGCAAATGAGCTGTGCTATTCCTTCCACAACAGGAAAAAAAAAACATTTCTTAGGTTTACTATGTGTATGTGTAAAAGCAACTTTTACACTGACAAAAACCCTGTGACTGAAAATATAGTATATAAAATACAGCACACTACACAATTTACCATATCACACCTATTATCTTCAACAGCATTTTCAATAGGACAAGCCAGGGCCACCACACCATACTGATGATAAAGCGAGGAGACAAAGTGGACAGACAGCCGATACTCACTGGCAGGCGAGGGGGTGCTGCCCTCGCTGGAGGGCGGGTGTGACGGGGCCCTCGGGAGCGTCGGCGGAGGCAGCCCGCTGATCACTGAGGGGAAGAGGAAAGGATAAGTTCCACCCTTGAAGCGCCTCATCTGGCCGTGCGAGGGACTGCGGCAGGGCTGGCTCCTGGCAGTGGTCTTCATCCTCATGAGATTTCCCACCGTCAGCACGGAACATCTAGATCATGGCCGCTGTAGTAAGGTGCTCCTCTCCCACGGGCTGGCGGGGAGCAGCCATTCCGGTCACAGGGACACCGGCCATGGGATACAGCTCTCTGAAATCTGCATCCTCGAGGCTCCTTGCCCTGCTTCTTCTTGTCAGGTTTCTATTCTCCGTAGAATCCGTGAACAAGCTCAGAGAAATCTCATAATAAAAGCTGCCAATAGCAGGGTTCCTCTGAGGCTCCGAGCCACTCTTATTTCATCCTAATCATCCACCGAGCTGAAAAGGAAGGTCAGAGAGAGAATTAGACGGAGACATGATAAAGAAACATGCCGTTTAAAGTTTAGACAGCATGGTTGAATCATATCTACAGAAACAGTCAAGTGACTGTGCATACTTACAGTGTCAAGTTTGATCAGACTCTCCTACCCTCCTACCCAGTGGAAAATGATTTTCCAATCTTGTACTTTTACACTTTTAATTTATTAAAAGTGATTCATGACAAAACTGTCAAGGCAAAATAAAAATTGACCTTAAATTGTATGTTAAGCAGCAATCAAATTTTTAGTCAAGTCTGAATAGCACAATGGGTCGCATAAGACTAATGTTAAGTGAATATAGGGGGAAATTATATTTTATGTTACAATAAACAAATATGTTTGTGCATGAAGTCCCATGCTGGCATGATTTATGTTTTAACAAAAATTATAAAATTGGACAAAATGACTGTGACATAGATGTCCCTCTGTATTTTATTTAAAGCAAATATATCCTATATATATCCTATTCTTTTTCTTGTAGTAAACAGGGCTAACAGATATTTCTTTATTTTTTAAATAAACAATTTTGAAGAATTTCCCCATGGTGAAATCTCAAGAAACCAACAAAAAAATACCAAGATGACAGAAAAAACCTAACTTAAGAGCCTAGATTTTAAACTCTCCTTGGAGCATTCTAAAGCAAGTAAAGGACATCCACTCATTGTCCAACCCATCCGATTGGTCCATACAGAGTCCTAAGCACACAATTGAGGGAAGCAGGAAGTGACCACATCTGCACTGTCTTAAACAGGACAGGAGGGTGGAGAGGTGCAGGTCTCAATCATACTGTAAGTGCAATGAAAATGACACTTCAGAACATGCTGTGTTTTGCATCACTGCGGTTGCCAAAAGAGCCTATATGACTGGCCTCCAAAAGATTATCACCATGTCATAATAATTTTCCATACTTAATATATCTAATTAGAGTTTACGTTTGGTGGAAATAGTGAATACTAGAAACTGAGCTCCCAGGGAAAGTATTTAGTGTGGACATATAGGCTGCACACCAAGTCAATGGTTTATTAAATGCTTGGTACCCTCAATGAAATGCTTTCTTTGGTTTTTAATTTTTAATTAAAATTTTGTTTTAATTTTCCTTAAGTGCCTTTGCAGAGATCGCTTTTAAGGATGAAGTACATTAGTTTCATTAAAGCACAGCAAGTACTACAATGGAAGTCCATCAAAAGTGCAGATTGGAATCCACAACCCACTGATAAGAAGTCCAGTGCTTTGCCTGACAGCAGTTACTGGGCAGCATTGTTTTCTTGTAGCAGAAGGATGTGAGAAATGATCAAGGAGGTTCTCCGTTTATCCATCTCGTGAATCCTGTTTAACAGCATTATAAACTACATCAGGATAATTGCAGTCATAATACACTAATCTGCAGTTAGAGTGCTATTACAGTGATATGTAACCACACTTCATAATTAATGGGCCAAGTTAATGCTCTCTCAAAGCACTGAGTCAAGGAGCTTAATGGAAATGTAGTCTGTTAAAACTGCTAGGCCTGCACAGGTCATTGTGCTGTACAGTGGTGTCTTTTTTCACCCAACAAATCAAACCCCTCATTATCCTCAGAAGAAAAAATCAGATCCAATATTTAATAATGCTAATTAATAATAATAGGTAATACAACAATAATGATGATAAATCACCTATTCAGTGTAATATAAATTTTTTTCAAACATTGATATCCAGATCTGAGTTTTGGCAAACTATTTTACAGCAACCTGCAGTCTATTCATGTCTAATACACAGCGGCCCACCAGTCAAGAGCACTGTTGCCATTAATCCACACTGTCATCCTCTGAATGTGATGTGGGACACCCATACAGCAGCAGAATTCCCCAGCAGAATTCAATGAGAGATGGGTGGGTATGTGCAGAAAGGAACTCGCCTTGGTGTCTTCTCAAAACGAGATTCATGTTGACACTATCTCCATTGTTTATCTCCCCATACATACAAATCGAAAGTGAGTGTTTGTGAAGTCAATAAAAATGTTGTGGAGAGAAGAGCGGATTTTAACTGAAGGGCCTGAAAATGGGAACATGAGCTGAGACAGAGCCTGTGGCCGCACAGTTAAAGGCTGAAATCGCGTTGGCTAAGGAGACAGGTTCAGCTTCAGGGAACCGCTACTGATCAGGCTGTCTGCTTTACACCTCACAGTTTTTTTTTCCCCCCTCTAGAAGATTTTGTATGGCTTTTTTCCTCATAAACCTTTTCATCCAAAGAGTGCCTTTCTCAATATTTAAAGCCATCAGTTGGTGATTCATCCAGATCAAAGTATCCCATTTCTGTTCATCTGTGCTACACTGTCTGAATATTTCTAATAAAAAAGAATACACTTGAATTATGTAGGACTGTAATCAGTGGAGAGGCTTATGTGCACATGGGGTATATCTCTGAAAAATTATTACCTTTTCCCCTACTATTGTTATTATTTGGCTGAACATACTGACCGCCTAAATGAAATGCCTTTACAATGATAATTGTAAGTGCCCTTTAAGGCCAGTCATACAATTATATTTGGTACCATATCCACAAAGGTCCCCTGTATTGCTATTTTCCACAATGCTCTTACGTATGAACATGATCGTATGAGTAGCCACTGCCATAGTGACAGCCACAGCTCCCCAGCAACACCACCTAATCATGAGACTAGTACTCCCAATGGACGAATCAACAAAATACAGGGTGTGAAATAACTCAGATTAAGGTGTGGAATGTATCAAGGATCCTATTAATATATTTTTATACAGTATGTAATGGTGCCTGAGTGGCTTCCAACATGAAGGGCTTTGGACTAACTCAGAGAGTCAGAGTAGCAGTTGTGTCAAACGAGTGGCTCCTTGAATTTCACAACAGCTTTGTTGCTATTCTTACGGTCTGATTCTGTGAAAACAATAAGGCAGTTTATCACACATTTAAGTGAGTGTCATTTTTTCCTAACTTATACAGCATTGTAAGTTTGACAGTCCCTGATTAACGAAAAATGTGTCAAATGGAAACAGGGCTCCATATAACGCGATGACAGTTTCGCAGGATATGCTACGAGTGGAGCGCACGGATTTCTTGAAGTCAACAGTGATGACAGACATGGCAGTCTCTCTTGCTGAGGATTCTGGGTAGCCTGTAATGAAGTTCTCTGTCACGGCTTGTCCCCTGATGGAAAGGCTTATCATAATGAGGCTGGTGCTGACGACGTGCAGCAGAAAGGTCAATATTACCATGTGGTATTATATGCCTCGGCCATTTGTTTTTAAGCATGATCAATCAAGGCCAGCACCCTGATAGCAAGATCGTTATGATTGATTGGGTATTAATCATCTATGGTCAATTATACAAGCGTGTCAGCAGAAACTTCATACAAAAACTGCTAGGGTCTACAACACAACAGTCCTTCACACATACACAGTAAGAATACATCACAGATACAAAAAAGTCAGTCAAGTTTTGTTATCATTTTTTCTAATTAGGGCATTAGTCATTTACATTTCATATTATCCAGAATATAAATAAGGAGGATGAAGAAGAAGGACATCTTTGCTGAATGGATTCTGTAAGGTACTTTTGCTTCAGGTCTATTCAGTGAATTAGCCAGTTCTTTTATAATACTTGTTACACATTGGAATTTGAACAGCATGAGCAGTATGTGCACTGGGTGTCCTGTGGTTGTGGAACACAGTTAGGTATGTTTCTACTTGCCACATAAGAAAAATGGCATTTAAATATTTCTGCAATAACATTAGTAGTCTGTGTGTACATTGCAACAAGCTGTCATGTTACTTGCTGACATTAGTACACACACAGATAGGGGAAGACAGACAATGTTAATTCTTCCCAGTCTGCGCAAGGTATACTAATGACACTAGGTACATTTCAAAAATGCTATTTAGAGGCTGGAAGACTTCATTACTTCCATAAAATGTGTTATATTTTAATTTACAGTACCTTGCGATACGATGTGAGTGAAAACTATGTGATGTAAATGATGCAATTTAATTATTTTTTGTACAATCAATCTAGGTATCATACTCTACCACTGTGCATGGCAGCTGTATTATAGAGCTCCTGGGTAATGAGTCATTTCTTTGCAGCTACTACTAGCTGGATGTTGTTTATTTCCGTGTGCAGCTGAGCAGCATAATTGACATGTCTTGGCTTGTATATTAGCACAAAGACATTAAGCAGCTGGGAACTGTGGACTCAGGCCCTCTTTGAAGCATAATCCAGAATCACACATTTATTACAGGTGCAGACTGTGTGCTCTGTCTTCACTTTATTTTTTGTTATGGACCAAGATAGGTAATGAATCTCTGACAGTTCTACTTAGTGGTACAGTGATGACTGGCCTTTCTCGAAATGCTTTGTGTAATTGAAGTACATGGCAGCATCCAACCAGCATTCTTTCTGTTTTGTTGGTGAGTAGCACATACTTGATACTGCACACTGTAGGGTTTGACACTTTGCAGATGGATATACCTATATGCTTGTATGCATGGTTTAATGTATGGCTACTGTCTCCCCATTCAAATCTGGTTTTCATGTCATGTCAACAAAATCTCTTTTGTTTGTGTTATGATCCTATATATATATATATATATATATATATATATATATATAGGATCATATATATATATATATATATATATATATATATATAATATATATATATATATATATATATATATATATATATATAGGATCATATAACATATATATGTCCTGATTAGAGATAAATGCAGTGTTTTGTTCCAACAATTGAAAAGCATCTGAAAAGCAAAGGCAGCCTGTGTGCAGACCCCCCAAACTATGAAGACATCATGAATGCCTGTGACCACTTGATTTGGCTGCAACTGTTACTTGTTCAGAACAAACAAAAGAACCCTCTTAAATAAACTCACCGTTTTGCTTGCAGTAAAGGTTTGCTGTGTCTTTGATATTCTCCTGCTGGACAAGCCTTCAATGAGAAACCTAGGAACCAGCAAAATGGTCCAGTTCTGCTAAATCTGTTTGCCATTTTCATTAGATGCCTTTACATTTTGATCCATTGGAATTTTTCAATACATATTAAAAAAGAAATAATTAATTGTAATTCTCTTATCAAATATGTGCTGAGGCTGGCCTTACCAGCTGTGAAGTCTGTGTTTTAATATTATTTAAATGATGAGCTTGGCTTGCAAACAAGACTTTTGCATACCATGTTTTGAAGTCTAGTCACAGAGTGCTTTAATGCAACTCTGTCTGTGTTGTAATTTACTACACATGCTCAGTTCACTCTATTTGCATCTGAGCCATGCAAGCCATGTGATTTTCAGAAAATGATGTCTGATTGGAACTTACACGTGCAACAGACACATCCAATCTGCTGAGAAAAAAAAATCCTTCCAAGTTTGTGGTGTATGTAACGGCCATCCCGCTCACAATATCTCATTAACATAACATAGCCTTCACACACATACACATGGAACACAAACTTGCACAGGAAACCCTGGGGCTGTGTGTGTGTGTGTGTGTGTGTATCTGTGGTGGTGGTGGTGGTGGGGGGGGGGTATCGTTATCTTCACACACAAGCACAACAGAGGACCTGGCTTCTATCTCCTCATAATCCTGCTAAGTGTGACAAGCCAGCATGGGTTGAAACCTTCCCCAGGGTGAAAACCAAAAGAGGTATGGCTGTGATAAGTGCATCAGTATAGTCTGTGATGAGGATGAATTCACAGCCAATTAAGGTGACTGATTTTAAACAAACATTTATATATAGGATTAGGGAGGCCTCTGTCACAGTAATAGAGGCATCATGTATATTGTACTTAAAGCTTTACTGTACCCCTTTCATCCAATTTCAAAAAGCAATACATACAAATAATTCCCTCCACTTTCCCTTGCCAAACAAGAAAATCTTTTTCTAAAGTTATGTTTATGCACATTACAAAATTGGGAAATCAACAGTTTTGACATTTGACTAGAATCAAACACTGTACATTACCCAAAATGATGTTTTTTCACTTAACCCCTATTTTGAGGTGAAAGTGAAAAGGACATTTCTCAATGCAAACTTCCCTTTGCACAGTGAGCACTTGATCTGAACCAGACACATGATTGATCTGATACATTGAGCTGTGCATATTGTGCATGTTGTGATATTAATCTTTACTACACAACTTTAAATTGCTTTGACAAACATTAAAAATTACCAGGTGCCATTCTTAGGATTATGGCCTGCTGTTCCATGCTTTCCCTACAATTGTGTGTTGGAAATAAAAAACATATTTTCACCCTTTACACATACATAAAGCTATAACAGTAAAACACAATATGAACACCCTTAACTTGAGCTGATGGAATTATGGTATATCACACTAAAGTAAAGAATTTGGGATGGTGAATAAACATTTTCACATATGAATTACAGTGTCATCATTAACTTTTAAGATTACTGAGCCCCTACAGATGTTATAAAAAATCATCTGACACACACAAGTCTCCAGCCCTACACAATGCTGTTTCACCATAGTGTAAAGGTCAGCATCATTATATGACTCTGTACCCTTTGTTTTGAGAAAATAATGAGAAAGGAAAAAGCAAGGTGTAAGGGAATGGGGCTCCAAAAATAAAAGTGCTATTTCATTCATGTTTCATGGTAACACCTGGCTTATGTAAATAAGTCTCTTTCAGGGTTGAAAACAATGAGCTTTTACCTACACACCATGGACTGTTTTCGTGAACTTTTAGCTGTTCTGAGTACTCATCTCTCACTGCACTTGGAGTCACACCAAGGACAATATTGTTTTATTCTGCTCGGGAGCCCCAGCAGGAAGTGGAGCTCAGTGGAAACGCATTTGTTCGGAGCCAAAGCGCACCAATTCTCTGAGGGAACTGGATGTTGATCACGCATGCCCCTTCGCTTATTGCATTTTCACTAACACGTTGGAAGAGTGTCCTTGCATTGTCTCAGCTTCCTGTTTCCTGTCTCCCTCTTGGAGGGAGGTCCCACCCCCTCATGCCCATCCTGATCTTCCAAAGCATGAATGGCATATGGAATAGCAGAGGTAGTCATGTGTTTTTGACAGCACTAGGTGCAGTATAGCTATGTCAACTATGTTTATTACCCTTATATAAGTATGGGTTGTTTGAGGTTTTTTTTTTTTCAGTGTGTAAATAGGGAATGGGGGTACAGCTAAAGTATGCCATGATTTAAATGCACAGTTCAAGTGTTCACATCTTTTTTCACAATGTTATCTATTTTCCAAAAATAAACCCTGCATTTATGTGTGTGTGTGTATTTATACAAACTGATTTGTTGCATCTGAATGTTGTGAATGTTGTGATGCTTGAAGTCTATCCATTCAGATAATATATTGATCAGTGCATCTGCACAGGTGACACACAGTCTGTCTCTTAGGATGAATATAAATTTTGAGGAAATACTTCAGACTTTTATTACTGGGATCAATTACAGATATGGAAGAAGGCAGAAACAAAATAAAATGCTTTTTTTAAACAACAATATGATAAGTTGTAATTTTTCCCCTTGACTCTCCATGGCAGTTCTTGTCCACTGTCTGTATTTCCTCTGATACGTGGCAGTACTGAGCAAAGAAATGTATATCAAGTGACTTCCAGACCACTGATAAGTAATAGTGCAGGCCATCTATCTTTTTATTATACAGATCAGTAATACAGACATGTAAATGTGGCTGCGAGGTTATGATAAACCTGGTCCAGTACTAAACTAATAATAAAAGAGTACTACAGAAGAAACACAAGAGAGTGTGCTCTCTCTGCAGTGATAATTCAGAATATGAATTGTTGCTCTGTCCCTGATATAAATGCAGATGAGATGCATATGCAAGGACTGCAAAACATGTACGTATCACAGTTCCATAATAAGGCGCATGAAACAGAAAAACGTGATCAAGATTTACTGGTTTTTATGAGCATCCACTTACACCTAATGACTGCCATGATATACTTTAAAGCTCTGTTGCAATTTGTTTCTTTCTTTATTGAAATGAAGGCATGGGCAGCCCCTCAGGTTTGCATTGATCTGCCTCGTCTTTGTTGTTCATGCACAGCGAATGTCCCAGAAGAGAGGTTTCATTTCATGCGGGTGATTTACATTCTGCATGGAAAATACAGCATAAATAAGGGGGCTGTTCGCTTTACGTCAGACACAGAGATGTAAGCGCAAACTCCTGTTGGGCTCCTCTTTTTTTCCCCAGGATTAATTATCTATTTAAGAGTTCAGGTTCAAATGAACAGACATCACTGGGCCATGAATCAGTTTGATGTCATGAACATGAGTCTCAGTGCCCTGGTAGTGGCCAGTATGATCAAATGGGTTCTCAGTTCATGTGCTGTTGTAGAACACAGGGCGTCTGCATGAATTTATGGAATGTGTGTCCCAATTATATCACTGATACAAAGAAATATTTGCTTGTGCAATTCATTAGCATGCTCCAGAGTCATTTACATTTACATTCATTCATTTGGCAGACACTTTCATTCAAAGCGGCTTACAAGAGAGGTAGAGTACAAAACAAGCACAAAAACATAAGGAGTCAACAATATTAGAAGCACTACATGACCAGGTTTAAATGGTTGGCCAGACAAGGTATAGTCACACAACACTGACACCATCAAAAGTGCAATCCAGTCTTCACATTCAGAGCTCTACAGTAACTGAACAGTGGTTTCCTTAAGAGAGATAATTCTGTCATTTCCATTCATGCATTATGTATCAGAGAAAAAGTGTGTACAGTCTTGTCTGAGTCAGGCACAGACAACAATGCCATCACCCCAAAATCTTGATGACAACTTCTTCCTCCAACAAGGAACCACAGTGAGCTAATTATACCTTTTGTTAGAGAAGTACGTGTTCACCCACATCCACCACAAAGAGTATATTAATGCTGTAGACTCAGATATTTAAGACTAATCCCTGACAATGTTCTGGTCTTCAGATGGGTAGTTTGTGGTGGAGTGAATGTTTGTGGTAATGTGAGTCAGCTCTAAACAGTGACGTCTCTCCCAAGAGTCAAGGCAAGATCGTGGTTAGATTCCCATGCAAGGAGCCAGAGTCCACCCCAAAACAAACTATTCCCGTGATGGATTCGACCTCTGCTTGGTTCATATCGGTCACAGCATAACATACTTGCCTTTCATCTCCGTATTATTGTAACCTGAGAAAGCAATCTTTTCCGGTTGATGGTTCTGTTTTCTTTTCACCTCAATTCAAAGAATACAAAGACCACTTGATTAAAGAAAAAGGTACAATCCCTCATGAGTTTGTTTAAACCGGGAAATTTACACTATGCACTAGTGGCACAAGGTTAAACAATGAATCTGGTTAATAACTTTGTACTCCTTGTGTTATTTTCAACTTGAGCCCAAAACACAGCAGCCAGAGCCAAGATTCTTAGTCCTGATCTGCAAGCCTCAAACCTGTAACGGTATTGCCTCCCCCTACACAAGAATGGGCCTGTTTTCTGAAAATTTACAGCCTTCTCGTAATGTGGAAGTGTTCCATTTGTATTCCCTTTCTACTCCTCTTTCTAAATATAGAAAGCCCCTTTGCCATTGAAAATTTTGGATTAAACAGGATTTCAAAGGAAAAGAAAACAATTATACACCTCTTTCACACCGCTCCTTGAAAATCCTCTAATACATCAAAGAAGATGCTGAGTGAATTACGATACCCTGTCAGACTGGAAATACTCGATAAGAGCCAGTCCTTGGTGGGTGAATGAGTACCCCTCTGTATAAAAAGTAAAGAATATGCCCAGGACTGTGAAATTTAGAAACTATTGTACAATTGATCAATGAATGTAATTCAGAGACCTGTAAGTTGTAAGGAAGGTGCACACCGCTGCAAGGAATGTGCTACCACTGAGATGGGGACCAAATGATGTGGGCATCCATTTTATAATAATACTAATACTACTACTACTAATAATAATAATAATAATCATACATACATACATACATACATAAACTTATAAGGAGTCCTTGACCTTGACCTTTCACATGCTGACCTGGAAGCCTGTAGGGTTTGGAGGGAAACAGCCAGACAACAACTGATTGGATATACAAGAAAACAAAAAAGAGGACCCCTGTGATAAATTTAAAAATGTAAAGAAATGTTCTAATGATTAATGCTTAATGCTAAATGTCAGAATTTGATATGACTTTGTCTAGTAAATCAGTACCTCATTGTCAGCATGACAGGATTTATATCTGTAAACATTGCTAACTTTCACTTTCACAAAACTACCCAATGGAAAACATGGCCATTGACAAAGGTCAAAAGTTAGGGTATGATCACACACACAATTCAAGATTGCATTACACACTACTTCCGAACAGAGAGATGGTATGTAGGTAGGAGATTAATCCAAAAATTATTTGTGTACACAAAAGACAATAGAATTTCATTTCAGCCAGTGCTGCTGTCCTAGCTTCCTGATTTATTCATTTATGTCATAGTGTAGTGTGTTAATGCAAAGTTTAGCCAGGACCCAGAAGATACACAGGAAGGGAGTGGTTCAGAAAGAGTTTCATATTCAGACAGAATATTGCTGGCACCAACTCAAAATGTGTTCTTTTAGAATTTTCTGGTTCTCATTCAGTTTAACTGTCTCTGCATGGTGGCTTCATTTGAAATGTTCGTGAAATTGAAAATGAGGAGGGAGTGCAGAAGGTCTCTGGAGTATTTTTTTCCTTACATCTAGCACTAATATAAGTTTCCAGTTTGACACTTTCTGCATGCATTTCATAAATATAGATATTAACTGGTCTTTTCATGTACATATGACTTGCATTTATCAAAAATATAAAGAATATACCTACTTATGAAGGGGGTTCCTTTACTTGTACAGTAACATTGCTATCATGCTGCCATTTAAAACATATTCATGGCAACCTTTTAATTTTATCTTTGGTTTTAAATTTAAGCAGAGGTCATTGACATTTTTTAAGTATGCATTAAAGAAAGCAGTTTTAAAGCATGTTTCTTGTCTAAACTTTTTTCAAGTACATAAAAAACTCAATATGAAAAGAAATATAAATGTGCATAATAAGGGTCAAACGTGAAAAAAAACACATCAAGCCTATTTATATTCAGTTTTGGCTGGTAATGTAAGAAAGGTATTTCATAAACTAACACAATGTTTAAACTAGTAGATCTGCATCTGGTAAATTTTGGGCCATGTTTTTTGCCTGGCAAATAAGATCATATGGATATGCTGTAGTTAAATAGTTCAATATTCTAAAATATAGCAGTATAGTAGCCGTAACTCATCGCAATTTTTCAGTCATCTTGAGAACAAAATATATATTTTTTTGGATTCACACAGAACAGTATCTATGATATGAAGAGAATATCAAAATAAAGATCAATAGAAGAAAGTAACATTAACGAAAAAGTTAGATTTACAGATAAAAGACTGCAAAATGATGGTGAGAGAACTTGTTTTCACACATCAAAGCAAATCATATACATACAGGAAGGCACAGCCAGTATAAATCATTCATGATGATCCTACATGATTTGAAAGCAAGGTCTTTGATTGCATCAGTGGTGGGCTTATGTAACGTTTCTCTTCTCCTCTACACGTTAAAGGATTTAGGTGATGCAGTGTTTGCAAGCCAGCTCTGTCTGTTTAGAGTTTGCATGTTTTCCCTGTGGTTCATTTGGTTTTCCTTCGGGGAGTCTGGGTCTGCCCCACAGTCCAAAACCATGCCGTTTAGGTTGACTGTCCTCACCTGACTCGCTGTGATGGACTGGCATCCCGCCCAGGCTACGCTCCCACCCAGTTCCCTGTAACTGTCAAGTTCAGCTCTGGCTGACCGCAGCCCTGCAGAGGGTCATCTGGACATTGATGGATGTTAAGGGTTTCACCCTTGGAATCCACAGTAGATTAGGAATATAGGCCCCTTAAATGGGCATAGTCCCCAAACAAATAAACTGTAACAGCTCAGAGTGGGAGGCTGTGACGACATCATGTCCTCAAGGCTCAAGGGATTAAAGGGGGAGAGAAGAGGATCAGTAGACTGAGCCCTGGGTCAAACACTAACACACACTATCAGCACAAGATGCTGCTAAAATGCTGATGTCAGACCAGTTTACCTGACTTTCCTACAAAAAAATCTGAAAGAGATGCTAATTATTTTTGGGGCTCTATTCTCAAAGGAGATTTTGAAAAACACTCAACCCTTCCTTGAATGTGAACAGTTTCAAATATACAGGCTTCTTAAAATGAGTATTACTGACACATGCCATGTAACAGTGACTAAAACTGACAGCAGTCCAAAGATGTAAAAAATAAATGCAATGTGTATTTAATTTTATGTATACCTTTGAATTCATTTTTTTCCCTTAAAATCTTAAAGGCAGAAAAATAAAATACATTTTAAATGTGTTTTTCATCAATGTATTTTTGTATTTTGCTAGGAGACAATACGCCATATCTAGTCAGTGGTAGTACAGCTGTCAAATGCAGATGCAGATGGTATCAAAGCAGCGTCTCTGGCTCAGTTGTGGTATTTTAAACTATACACATTAGTGTATGCAGCAGGTGGACTGGGAATATGTGGATCAACCATCAAGTAGACTGGTAGTAAGTCCTTAATGACTTGAAAGTGTGATTAAGGTGTCAGTCAAAGGCTTATCAGGACACCTGCCACATTAGCTTTGAATGAACATGGGATAGTAGAATGCAGCTTTACTGTGTCATGTATGGATTTCTTACAACTTGAACATTACTGAAATATACATATATATGAAAAAAAATTCATTTTCAATCCACATAGCAAGTCAATAATCAAGAGGAGAACACATTCCTTAACTTCAATTTGACTCACTCCCCCTACCCTTTGAACTGAGAAAATGTCAAAGATGTTTGTGTCAAAATCAAGTTTCGAGTATTCTGGGCAGGTTACTGTGTATGTAACTAGGAATCAGTTAAGCAGTGTCAAACAACAGAGATTTTTAGCTTGCAGACCAGCATCAGACCCCGTCTCCTGGGTTGCAAGGCACCCTCAAAAAGAGAGAAGCCTTCACTGTGTTGAGAGGGTATGGTAATCAGAAACATTATTGGTTATTTTATCACTATTATTTATTATTGTTTATTATCACTGTATCATAAATGGTGTATGAGAAATTTGCAAGCACAAAAGCAAAAAGATAAAAGCACAGTTTGCAGGCTTGTTGTGTTGCATGCCATGCTACATCTGTGGCTTGCTGTGAGAAAACATGGTAACATGGTAATATGCATAGTAACATAGACACTTTCCAATGGTTTACATGTGTCAGCATTACCTTCCATCTTGTCATGTCCTTCTGAAACTGTACAAATGCTCACAACTCACCCTATTTCTGATTCTCAAAACATATAGCCAGATCATTTAGCTAGTCCCCTCATCCAGTTAGGTAGTGCTTTTGACCATTTGTCTCCTGTCTAATGTTTTAGTCACATATACAGTTTCAATATGCACTAAAAACACCTTTTATCTGGAGAATTGTTAATGTCATCTAAACACTACACAGTGCTCGGTATTCGTACCAATCCACACCCCAAGCAAATGGTCATACCCCTGCCACATCCTTGCATCATTAGATTATAGTAATTTAGAAGATACTCTTATCCAGAGTGACTTACATAGGTTATCATTCTTACATGTTATCCATTTATACAACTGGATATTTACTGAGGCAATTGTGGGTTGAGCACCTTGCCCAAGGGTACAACAGTAGTGCCCCAGCAGGGAACTGAACCAACAGCCTTTCAGTTACAAGCCCTGCCCCTTACCACTACACCACACTGCTCCCATTTTCACTGATAATTTGCTAACCATTTGCACGTAGCCATCATTGAGACATTTTCTACATTTTCTCCTCCCTCCAGATAGAGCCATCATACATTTTTCCATGTATGATAAAATTGTGGTGTTTAAAAATTATTTACAATATTCTGTACAGAAAATATGTATTTACGATGAATAATAAATATCTAGAATGTGTTGCAACAAATGTGGCATATTTTATAACATATGGAAATATATGACCATTTCATACTGAACGCATGGAGAAATACAGAAGATGCTTTTCCATTAATTTGTTCTGCAGGACAAATATAGCATAAATTGATGCAGATCAGCATTTTAGTGAGAGAGTAATAGTGGTGATCAAAGACAGAGAGCTGGGTATTAAAAACGCTCATCTGTAAGAGCCACTTAACCTCATTTCCTGCTAACACAGAGGTCACACGGCTGTCACAGCTTTCTCAAGTGCCACCCCCCCCGACACCCCCACCCCTTTCATATCTCCTTCCTCTTCAGAGCGCATGGCAGTTACACACAATGCACATGCAGCTCTTAGGAACCGCGCGGCAGGGCCGTGCCAAAGCAAACAGAATCAGCAGGAAGGAGATTAACACATGCAACAGAGAGAGGAGACTGATTCATCAAACAAGGGAGCGATGCCATCCCATCCATCCAGCACAGTCACATGTACAGTGTTCTGCCAAAAGCTGGTGTCAGGACTGGTGTAACAGAAGTTTGTAGTTACTGTACCAATCTGTCCAGATTTGCACCTTCTAATCATTGTTTCTCCGTGATAGGGTAATGTATAGAATGTTTGGAAGCAGTGAAATTTTAATCTAAATGAAAATATCAATAATATCATGTGATGATTGCATTGCAAATATTAAATACATTATACGCACATACCAAAATCTTAATCCTATAGACATGAACCCCACTGATGTTGTCACTCTGTATACTTGTTGTTGATTCAGTCAAACTGTTGCAGATGCGTGTATGCCACATGGCAGCCCCTGAGCTTTTCAGCTATCTATCAAAGGTGAACTGCATGAAGAGTTAACAGAAAATAACTAAAATAACATAAATAAAAATGGATTACAGAAATCAAATACTACATGATGATTGTAAAAAAGTAACATTTCGTAGCTTGGGAAAAAAATAACACAACTATCTTTAATTCATTTGTATTAAAACACACTGGATCCACTAATAATCCATGTAATCTTTCATTTCACAGGGAGTGCAGCCTGTGCGTTGTGATATGGAAATCAGGGAGCTGATCAAAGCTCTTCTCTCTGGGATGAGCCCCCCATCTGTCTCTCCCAGGACCCACGGCATGTCAGCCGCGCTCTAATACAGACATTTCTGCACTCGTGTCTACCACTGTAATTAAAATTTCATATGGGCATGTATAGCTTCATACTGGCCTACAGGCAATTTTACCAATTTCTATCCCCCTCTCTCGTTCTCTCTAACACACACACACACACACACACACACACACATACACACACACCCTCCTGAGGAAAATGTTGAGAAATGAAACACAGGAATACAACTACATAGGATATCAGCACGTAACAGACTCTACGGGACTGGCTGTGACTAGCCTGCACACCCCTTCCCATTAAACACTGAACATTTTCAGTGGACACTGATACACTAACTTGCAGTGTGAAGTAGCGGTCTATCAGAGCAATAGACACTTCTGGTAAAGTGAGGGTGATAACTCCCATAAAAATGGGATCCCAGTATTAATTTAACTCTTGAGTGTTGTGCTACGCAAGTAATCACACCACCCCATTATGCTTTGTATTAATACAAAATGCTGGTTGTGGTTTATTCCTTACATAAATCTTAAATTTATAGTAAAAAACTATTGAGACCATTAACATTACTTCTGGACACACCTGCATTGGCCCATCTTATTCCTGATAATACTGTTTTGACCCAAGATACATGCTGTAGGGGATACATCACTCCACTATACCCCTAATAAGAGCCAAAGTAGCATTTTAATACTACTTTTATAATAGCTGAGGGAAAAATTAATCCATATCCAAGAAGTGAGAATGTATATGTTCTCCAATTGCACTAACAAAACCACAACATTCACCTTCAATGATAAGCAGAGAGCTACATATTTTTTCTCATAATATTGGTACCATTTTATATCCTCATTTACCAACTGTAAAAAACATAAATATTTACACGTGCCAGTACTTGACCTGCTTGGATTAATGAAGATGAAGGCTTCATTAGCTGATTCAGAACGTGTGATGGCACGGTTAGCATTGCAAACTACCTATATGTTAACTGAATCAACCCCTGACAGTGATATATAACACCGATGACCATGTTACAACTGAACTCAAATAAATTATAAACATTGTTAATTAAATGTTTGTTTTCATCACAAATCCATTTTTTAAATCTCACATAGTTTAGCAATATTTTAATTAAATATATTTGCAGTAATTTTTTTAATAGACTGAATCAAGCTTTCCAATAGGTCTCAGATGTCGTACTGCTAACACAAATGCAAAAAAACCCCTGCATTGTGCCCAAAATACTGCTGCACACTGACCATTCACAAGCATGCACTTGCACTTTTAATCACTACCTATCACCTTCCCACACTGTGAAAGCACTAGTGCTGTTGGGACAAAATTGCAAACTTTCCGTTATTGGCATTTTTACTGTCTGACATCAAAGTGCCGAAGTCACTTTTTTTAGATGAAACCCATAATGGAGAGCGCGGTATATCTGATCTGAACATTTTGAAATCCAGGGCTGGATTTATGACTGGTGGTTTGTGGATCAGAGCTCTATTGTAATCTGGCCAAGAGCAGATGTTTAAGGGTTACAGGGCATATACTGTTGTGGCTGAAACAGGGGTGAATGTTGAGTCAGTAGCTAGAGCACAGGACATGGGGCTTGTGAGGAAATTCCCTGTAAGCCACCCTTCAGGAAAGGGTTTCACCTGGAGATGTCCAATAAAAATGCATATGGGTACATGTGTACAGTGGAATATACATTATAACCACCATCCTGTATAAGGAAATCCAGATGGTGGTTCACCAAGATAAGCAACAGGTGACCGTAAGATAACACATCACTGGTAATTCAATCAGTGAGTGCTGGGGGCTGCCTATTACTCAGGTGAGTAAGCAAGGCAGTGTGTAAGCAAACTTTATTTACAAGTCATTCTTCAAACCCACAGTATTAATTCCACAGAAAGCTACCTAGCTAATCAAAATACACCATGCATACCAAAATGTACAGTAACTGACAGAATACTTCAAATATAAAACTATCATAATATCACATTATGATGAAAGTATCACAATATTTTGACATGTTCAATGTGATTTATAAGACACAATACACAATAGAGCAGAATTTGGCCATAGTGTAGTCAAAGACAGACTCCAAGGAATCCAGTCATTATGCTTGCAGTATGAATACAGTGAATACATACACAGAACTTGTGGTAAGACCAAAAGCAATTACAGGAGTCTGTCAGTCACTATGAATGAAAAATGACACAGTTGTTAAACCTACTGATTTTCAGTCACTTTGTCCAGAAAGGGAGACCTTCTGTGATTCTGTGCTGGTGGGTCATGTTCTGTTTTCATATTCATTTAAATTTAGCTTTAATGCAAACTATTTTATAAAATGTTGTAAAAAGACTGAACAAATAATAATAATAATAATAATAATAATAATAATAATAATAAAAGTAATCAACAACATTATTACCATCATTTGTTACATAGAATATTGAGCAGATGGCAACAGAATCTGGGGCAAACTTGTATCTGGCTTCTGATGATTTCAGATTGTCTAAAAATATTGTTGTATGAAGTCCTTTAAAAATAGCACTCATTTTCATGGTTTTTTATGGTGTGTTTTTGATCTAATGTTGTCTTTACATGTGGCTTTTCATGTCCAGTCAACAGAGCACTGGCAAAATTGACAAATCAACAACCCCCAGTAGTTCAGTGTCCTCACCAACTGTGATGGAACAAAGGATGATACTGTACATCAAACCAGCATGGTGCAGTGTTCCCCATAGTATTGTCACTCAGGAGCAGCACTGTGATAGAAGCCAGGAAAAAGAAGCACATGCTTTAAGGCTGAATATGTTTCCTCTGCTAAAATTTCAGTTACAGATAACATACATCATTTACACATCTAGCCTGAAATAAATCCATCTGCAGGTGACAGCAGGAGGACAGGACAAAAAAAAAAAAAAAAAAAATTACTGAAAGTGATTTCCATTTCCCACCTTTGCACAATGCACTTTTGACTTCACTACGCCCGATGGATTTAGAGGAGCAGACAAATTGACAAATCTGACAGGCAAGAAAATGTGCACAAAAAGAAGATATTAAAATTAAGTCATTCCTTCTGGGGTGAATATAACAGCTGTCTAATAGAGGCTTGTCACAGAGGCACAGTATGTAGACATTCAATATCAAAACAAGCAATGAGGTCTGAAGAACAGCCACGCTCCTGCTGTGTCAGGATCGATTCTTGGCCTAAAAGTCATTGACGCGAGTCATTTGCTACATATGTACATTATTATGTAGACAATACATTAGCTTGGTAGTCACCGTTAGTATGCTGAGGGACTCATGTAGCTCATATTTAGCATATTATCCATTTTAGAAGATGAATGTCTTCTTTACCAACTCAGGGTAAATACCTTGAACAACTGTAGAACAATGCTCCACCTGGGAAGCGAGACTTATCAACAACTGGTACAAAATGGCTGTAAATATACATGTCATTTTGTCTTTATCATATTTAGCAGACTAAAATTACATTGTCAATAGCATTTTTGCAAAAAGATGCTAAAGCATCACAGAATAAAGAAATAGCAGAATAAAATGAATAACTTAAATCACAGCTGTCTATGTGTAGCAGAGCTGAAGTGATTAGCTCATGTGAGTCCTGCGTAAAGCCTTAGGTAGCGGGTAGCACTCCCCGAGACCTGGTTAAGTAGCGTTGTTGCCGATAGGCTAAGGGCAATATGCCTTTAGCTCAACTGGCAACGACGCTGGCTGTAAGGGGTTGGCAGTGAGCAGTGAGAACCTCAGTTCAAAACTCGCTTGCTCGTTGACCCACGCAACATCTAATACACAACAAAGCAAGATCCAACCCGTTACATATGGATATGATAAATTAAGGGACCTGCAATTAAGCACAACAGATTAGATGACTTTGGGATTTTTGTGTCTGATGCATGATCATAAACATTACCAATGGATTGCAATAGGTATTCTTATTAGGGGAGATTATACAGTCTTTTGCAGGCATATTTTGAGCATTCCAGGATTTCTTATTTGGGAAGACAGACAAGTTGTAAAAAGGGCACAAACAACAAACAGAGACAGCATTGCAAAAATGTGATAACTTTAGCTTTAGCTAAAGGTCATCATTCTATTAAAAAAAGATCGTGAACAACCAAAGAAGGGAAACAAGACAAGACCCAGGTCTCAAACTAATTTCTTAAGGTGCCTAATCACCTTGTCACACTGTCATAAAATTTAAAAAGACATCATTAAGTTGTTCCATGGAAGCTGTTTCGAGAATCCTAAAGGGCAAAAGTAGAAATCAGCCAATGTAAAATTTCCACACAAACATTACAAAACATTTCTTCCAACAAGTACTGAAGCATAGAATAGTTATTAAAGCATGGAATTGCTTGCCAGTGGTGGCAGAAGTGTCTGAGACCCTAGGATCATTGATGGCCTAACTGCAAATAGTGATGGTTTCACTATAGTTGTGTCTGGTGCTGTTCTTTTGGTTTAGCATACTGTTTATAATATAATGCATTGCTAAAAATGTAAATCAAACGTGCTTTCCATTGTTTTATAGCTGTCTCAAACATGTTTTAACTATATCTTTAGTTTTTATGTATTTCCTATCACTAAACATATTGCTGTTACTGTTTTTTATTGATTTAAATACATGATGAAAACCATTAATACCATTAATATTATTATTTTAGATAAGGGGGAAAAAAGGACAAAGGACCAGCCAATTGGCCTGTTTTCTTCGGTAAAATGTCCTTATGCTGTAACTAAGAACAGTTGAACAATATCATTTGTAGGTGGGAAAGTACTTGGGAAAAAAAGAAAGAATATGAGAACATGAAACATTTGCCCATATAAAATGAATGTTCACATTGTCTGAGCAGTTCACCCTTCAAAAACAACACAATGAAGCAATTCATTCCCTCAGCTAGGGTGAGGACAGGCAATTGTGTAAGTGTTGGTATATTTAAACAACTTCAGGGACAAGTGAACTTATTTACAAGAAAGGACATGCATTTCCTCCAACTCAGACATTTTTTTTTACTATAACTGCAGTAAGTGATTGTTAGAAAAATCTATCAATATTAGGAAAGGAAAACAAAAACAAATCATAATTCGTTTTATCATAATTCGCCTTACATAAACTAGAGTTCCTTGTATTTGTAAATTTCAACTAAATGGCAGTGAGACTAATATTCATCTGAGTGTTCAAAAGGGTCTTTCAAAGACCCAGTGCACATAGTTTCTAAATAAATTTAGAATATTAAAATCCCTGAGTGACAGCAATAGTTTAATTTGCTGAAAGTGTAACTAGTATTTCACAAAGCCCAGTGTCCTTCCTACTCATCTGGCTAGCCACCTGGACTATGGCTTAGTGAGTTAGTATGCTAGCTGGCTAGCTAATGCAAAACTGGCCTTTAAGTGAAATTAGGTAGGTAGTGATGTAGCTACTCTCATGCACAACTAAAATGGCTGTCTTCTATTTTTCACCACAGGCAGGAGGTGACTTGTACCTGCAATTTGAAAGATGATTTTTCTATTATTCTATTTCACAGATATTTTGTCAGCTAAACTTTATCAATTAAAAAAAAAATAGAAATAATTAAAACATTAAAGTGAACACTCTGGATACCACTAAAGAGATCTAACAAATCAAATAAACACAGTGTTTATATTTCATAACCAATAATTTATGATATTCTGGCAAGCTGTTGAGAAGTCAGAATATCAGAATACAGAAATACAGTACATTATCATTTTTTAGTATCTGAGACACATATAATACCAGTGACAGTTTGCATTGATGCTGACCTGGTGCTATGACTTGCTCTGAACCTGATTCCACACAATTTGTTGGTCACACACATTTGTATTGCCACACAATCAGATTCAACTGGTGTGATGCTAAAAATAATTTCCTTAATTCAGATATATACAGAAATGTTCAATCATGCAGTAACTAGAACATTTTCCCCATAAGGTTAGAGATAAAACTTACTAAAAACTTACTGGTGTTGTTCTATGGTTGTCCTAGTTTTGTTAAAACAGAGATGTTAAAACAAATTCTTACATTTTCTTGTCTTGACTTGTCTGTCTGAAGATGGCTAACAGTAAGAACCATCACTAGCATAAAAGTCAGCCCTAATGGAGAGGGAAAAGAGTATTTTATATTTCCTTCTCATCCCAATTATATTAAATACAGATCTGTAGTATCCATTATATATGTACTTTTTGTTTGTTGGTTTTGTGATATTAATATGCTGTAGAACCTCTCTCTTTCATCCAAGTAGACCATGAATCATTAATATGGCATGCAAAGCACAATTAATAACAACAATCTTAATGTTCTTTTTTCCAAACTTGATGATCTTGTAATCTACTTAAATCAAGTTCCAACAGAAAGAATTAAAAAACAGGCTTAGTATTCTCCAGATATTTTTGCTGGACAGTGTGGCCATGGGTCTGTCTCAGGGTATCAGGTAAGGTTAATCACCATGAAAAATCACACCCTAAATTAGTCATGTCCTCAGTCAGCCATCAGGTCTGCAGCCTCAGGTCCTGTGAATGTTATAATCAGGGTGAAATCCAGTTTTTCCCTCAGAAAGGAGCTTCAGAGACAATCACCCTGCTGCTGATCCTGCGCTGGGGACACACACAAACACCTCAGCATCTCAATGCTGTGTAGCTAAAGGGCTAATGGGCCCTCTGGGCCTGCAGTGAGAAGTGTGTTGTTGTTTGTGTAGCATCTGTTCTTCTAGTTAGGTTTCTCGATTAAAATTTTTTGCCTGAAAGTTGCTAGAGGGCAAATGGGGACCAGGGTCCATTGAAACAGAATGAGGTCAGCCTTTCTGTGCATGATATTTCTCAAATTAATAGCCACAGTGGCTTATGTTTCACATGTACCATACGCAAGAACCATCAGCATTCTAATTTTTTCCATGTGACACAAGTGCCTAGAGGCTGTGTTTGCATAATCACTAGAAGGCTAACTGTCAAGTCAGATTTTGTTTACTGAAAACACAGTTAAAAACTGTAGCGCCATTTTAGAGTTCTTTACCATGCAGTAAGTTATAACACTATCTGACTAGCTAACTGGTCAAAAAGTGTTTTGAACAAAACACATGAGCGAACATGACTCCATAAGCTCACCATTGAGTTTATCAGGCATTTTCACTATATTATATCCATTACTACACCCTTTGCCTAGTTTTGTTATGAATTATGTGAGGTATGCAGAGAAATGTAACCTGATTTATTGGATCTGTTTATTCCCAAACACAGGAGGTGTTCATTATTTTGTCAGCCTAGGAGATGATTGGTATCTACTGGAGAGTAGTGTATATTACCTAGTAGCTGCAAACTTGTAATTTCTGACACCAAGATAATGCTAGCCAGTTAGCCTAAACAACCTAAGTGCTGTACATTAGGTACTGTAGATGTTGCACACAAAGGCTAGCATCTAGATGGCTATGTTGGCTATAAAGACACAACACAAAGTATATGTATTTTAGCTTCCGTGACTGGTTTTTCTACCCAAGAGCTCACTATCTTTTTTTAGTGAAGGAATTGCCCCCTGATTATGCTTAACTATTTGGTTAGTGTATGTGTTCTTGCCCTCCAACTAGCACACATAAATTGATGATGTGCATTGAGGCTCTTTGCAGATAAATTAATTTAAAAGATATTACAAAAATCAGAGGAGTTGCTTTTAAATGTGTCTCACTGTTTCTGTGCAGCACTGTTTTTACCCTCCAGGCACTAATATGCAGGAATGGTGACGTCAGTCATGAAACCACAATAACATCATGCCTTCACCCTTACAATTCACCAGAATAAAACTCCACTGCTGAATGGTCTTGTGTTTGGGAGACAAAATCTAGATGACTTCATTTCAGTTTCACTTGATAATCCAAATCTTATACTCTTATCTGCCACGGTATTCACTCAGCTCTTGAATTCCCCCGCAGTGTTGACAGAATGGTACCGTGCGAAGTACTGATCAGAGATCAGTGTTGCTGAGGGGAGTAGACAGTTTTCAGAGTGAAACCAGGTTTTTTTCAATTCAAATAAATGGCAGTGATGTGTCAAATTTTCCTAACAGTGCTCCTGTTAATTTTGTTGTTCCTTTGCAGAAGGATACATCCTTTTCCATCCTAACTCAGGGTGAGCTTATTACAGAATGCTAAAATTCCAGTTGGCTGAAATGCACAGTTTAAAAATGTGAAATTATTCAAATTGTACCTCAGGCTCATACATACACGAGTTTAAAAATTCATATGCTAATATCCTCCATAAATACAGTAGGAATTAAGGAATTATTGAAGAAATGTAATTTCACAAATACTCAAATGTCCTCACAGTGAATAAGCAGGTCTTTATCTGCAAATAGACCAGCTAGATAGGACAGCTAATGTCTATGTTTTGTTAATCAGGTGTTTTATTTGGCTTTGCGTTGTCTCCGTTTCTCAGTTTGCCTGCATGACTGCGGTTTCAGCCCTTCCCTTTGCCGAGGCAGCTGCAGCGCTCGGATCCCACAAGAATATTATGAAACTGACCTAATTTCCTTGGCTCGCACTGCAGGCAGGGATGTGCCCTTGTACTTTTTTGTTTTAGTCTAAATAATTGATTCAGCCCTCCCTCATCCGTTATCTTCCCTCCACAATACGCCAGCCTCTAATATAGACTCACAGCTTTTAAAATAAAAAACACAATACATAAATACAGATAAATAATAAATGTTGTCTCCAGCTAATGCAAACACGGAACTAATGAGTGGGTATCTTTTTGTCTGACTTCATCAGCGGCTGTCTTCACAGTAAAAATGCGTTTCACTGTGGCTGTTACATGATATCCTTAATTCATTTCTCACAAACCTGAAAATCAACCTACCTACAATTATTTGCACCCTTAAATTTCTGTCATTTTTTAAAAATAAAGTTAGAAATATTCAAACTTAGATTTTTATATTATGCCTTCTGCATTTCTTGTTGCATTTGAATTTGGACATTGTGTTTACAGATTCTTTTCTCCAATGTTGAACATCTGATGTTCAGTTATGGCCACTGAAAGGCTAATAAGTGATTAGCACATCAAACCAAATGCTCTCTGTACATATATTGTCTCAGAGAGAAGCCCAGAGTGTTCTTTAGTAATTATTGCCAAAAGCTAAAGTGCCAGTAAGACTCATAAAAGTGCTGCTTAGGAGTCTATAATGTCAACTGGTATTTACTAAACAAAAGCAGTTGATGTTAAGCATGTTTTGTGCTGTGAATGTATGTCTGTCTGCACTGGTGTTGTACTGTAATCATTACTTGGTTATATATATCCTGATTGTTGACACTGTGTATAAGGAGCCTACATTAAATGTCTAACATGGTATTAAAAACTAAATGTTTATTATTGACATTCTTCAGAATTCTGAATTTTTGTCCAAGGAAAAAAGTTGCAGCCACTGATGAAAATTTATACCTGCTCAATGCTCCTTAGCCCACTCATATTAAAAGAAATTATTTATTATGCAATTTGTGCCTTTTCTCATTCTCAGGAACCCACATACTGTGTAAATTTATGGTGTGACCTGCCTTTTTGGTATGTTTGAGCATTAGGTTGAAAAAGGTCAGCATGCACCTCACATGGCAGTTGTGTCTAACACAGCAACTGCATATCAGCCACACTTCTTTCTGAAACTTAATGAGGTGAAAACATTCACTTACTAAGGGTAACAGCGGGGCTATAATGTTAAACCGTCTCCAATTCAACATAAAAGCCCTCTTGTGCATAGACTTACTAAGTCAATAGCTTCTCTATGCATACAGCTGCTATCTGTACAGGCAAATGTGAATGTGCAGGGTTATGTACATGAGCGTTAATGCTGTACACATTCACACTGTATGGGTTTTGCTGATGTACTTTTAGTGTTAAACATTTTTTATTCTTTCTCATATATATTCTTTCTTACATGTTGGATATTTTGCGATCATGTTTTCAATCACATCTGACAATGATAAGACTTTGCTGCACCTTGTTGAGTGCATGGCATGGAATATGTGATCCAATCATTTTGTTCTGATCCAATATCCCCCACCCCACCCACTTAATAAAAAATGGCTACACATAAAGACCACTTGCCATTAGTCCCTCAAATCATTCTGTGGAATGTGTCTGCTAGCTGTTATTTTATGTTAAATCAGCCCTCCCTCAATCAACAACCTGAAAAAACAAGTTTAACGTAACTCTTAGGTCATGCGTTCATTCATCTTTTAGTGCACAGATAAATCCCTGAGCCACATTGATCTAGTTTCAATTCACCACATAACACATTCACCAAGGTGGTGATAAAAGCTGGTTATACTGAACTTCAAGGTTGTATAACATCAAAGACATTTTATTAAAATGAAAGCTGCAGGAAAAAAACACAAATGGCCATTTACAGAAAAATGCAGATTTATGAATCTAGCCAGTGGCTATGGATGGATATAAAAACACCTTTGATGTGTCCTCACACAAAGCAGACAGTTTGCAAAACAAACATGTTATGTTCAAATACCAGCACATGCAGAAGCCCTACATATTGGGTGTCTGCTGCGATGTGAACACACACACATGCATGTGTCTGCACGCGCACACACACACACACACACACACACACACACACACACACACACACAATTATTAACATGCTGTAGGACCTGTTTGGTATTAAATCTTGTATTAATACCGAGTGAATTCCCTTATGTATGTTCACTGTTACAGTGGTTTTAACTTTCATGTTGCTGGAGATTCACTCATTTACTTAGGGCTCAGACTCTGATACTAGCTGCTACTGTGTCAGAGATATTCTGAAGGTGGGTATTGTCATTTGAGAGACCTAGCACGTAAACAGGGCACGGCACTACCCTTATTGTAATACCACAGTGCATACTGTGTTGGATCCACTACGCCAGGACACATCTTTATCATATTCGATACCCTCTCTCTCCCCTACTCTTTCTGTGATTTTCTCCACTGCTTCCCAAAAAGGTATCGGTAATTCATCCCAGACACTGGGCGTGCAGCACCTAGCCCTGCAGTACGTTCACTCTCCAATTAAGCCAAACAGAACTCGGCTGAAGGGTCGTGTGGCTGCTTTATGGATCAGGAGCACACTCCTGAAATATTAAAGCACTGCTGTCCCGTAAAACCCCCTATGAACATTTGCAGCCACGGCTTCTACATTCAAAACCTTAATTTTCCTGTGCAGAGAGATGGATAAAGAATGAATTAGGCATGGACAAAATGAAATATGCATTTCTATAGACTTCTTACTTTGCTTTCTGTGAGTGGTTTCTTTGAATATGCAGCAATTTGTCTCATAATTACCTTTACTCCAAATATTATCACGATGTAAAATTTTTGTTTTGTTATTCAAATAAATTATTAAACATAAATTGTATTGAACTGTGCAATAAACAAAAATATGTAAGAGCTAGATATACCTTATGTACATTAAGCGAATACACACATGAGAATTGAAATACATTTTTCTGCTTTCTTTCATCTGAATTAAGATAGGTGATCAGTCAGTTTAAAAAATAATACGTTCGTAAAACTGAACATTTACCTAAAAACAACTGCTTGAAAACCATGGTTACAGCAGTTTGCTGTAAGAATTTTCATTTTCTGTACTGACATTTTAAAAATATCCCCAAAAGGGTTTTTTTGGAGATACCAGCTGCTGAATTTTGAAAAAGTATTAAAGATCATAAAATTACTCTTTGAGGACATATATTTTTTTTCCATCATTTTCCATTTTCATTTTTGCTTGCTATGTGCAAGGTGTCAGTGTATGTATTTCCTGTTAAAGTGTACATGTTGGCACCATGTCAATGCATTGTCTTGCCACACAGGATACTGGACAATAATGTATATTTAATTTCAAGGTCATCAAAGTTAGGTTATATGATAAACTTATATAAAGCAGAAAGAGTGAGCTTAGTCTTTTAACATCCTTAAAGAGGAGTGAACAATACCAAGAGAGAGCCCTCTTTGTTGTCAAAAACAAAGAAACCAGCGCCCATAGGGAAGGGGGGAACTCTATTGATGATATATGTAAAGAGTGAGCGGGGACAGCAAATTCCCTGACATTTATAGGTGCAAAAATCTCAGTTAAAATATCCTGCATAAGCACCGCAGTGTTACCACCCATTTGAAATACCACCTTGTTACTGGGGGGTCATGTACTATAATGTTCCTGTTGTTGTTGATTCTGCAGTATGCATTCAGAGTAGTTTGCAATGATTGTAAGTGACATTTTTAAGACCACCTTCATAATACAACAAATCAACAACAACAACAATAATAATAATGGTGCATGCGTGCCTTTTTTCTGATTGACAAATCGAATGAAGTTGTGCTCTGCATTATTGTGATACTACCTTTTGTTCTCTTTGTGAGCCAAGTACATTCAACCGTAAGCATCTCTATCGGCAGGGAACCCCTGAAAATTTTGCTGAGATGGTCTATTTTTTCTCATTTGTGCACATCTTCACATGTTTTCTTGGTTGGCTTAAACATTTCCTTACAAGAACACCACAAATAGTATTCTAAATTTCTGTTTAGCTCTAAGCTAAAGCCACTGTAAACATACTCATGCTTCTTATTCTAGATCAAACCCTGGTTCATGCAACATTACAGAAAATGGACTGGTTATGTAAGTATTTTATCAACATGATCAAAGTGCCCAACAGTTATGCAAATTAAACTTCAATAATGTGAAAAAAATATATTTTTCATTGCCTTTTATTATTATTAGCTAATTAGTATCTTTACAATATCCCCTTCCCCCATTCCAGGTTTCAGGCAATGGATTATTTTCAGTTCTGTTGCATCAGAAATTGATTTTCACTTTGAAGACATTCTGAAGCTCCTTTGTAGCCTTGTTTCCATTTCAATGCAAAAAAAATCAGCATAGGGGTTTTTTTCTCTCCTTTGAATGAATGGTAGATACAGTTATTGTTAGTGGTTAAAAAAAAAGCACTCCAGTTTCATCCCCAAGAGAGAGCCACTGTGGGGGTGAGGCCTCCAGTTTGACCAGTGTCTGGTATGGATCACTTGCCTGGCCTTGGCACCCTACCCTTCCGCTGCCCCCTGTGCATCTGTGCTGTTACACACTTCTGAGGGGACTGTTCTTTATTATGTCAGCCTCACACAGAACACTGGCAGGAGTGTTCATAGTGCTGTCACCTCTAACTTCACCTAAGCACAACTGTTAGGCACAACTCCAGGTCTCCTGACAAACCTCTGCCTGCAAGTAATACCCACAATTCACACACATTCGTTGCTATTGTAGTCTTGTAGTTCATTGTATTTTATATGATATAATTCCAAATGGCCAGGACACAGCTGCGAGAGTATGTTTTTTACTGCCACAATATTCCCTGTATTTAAATGCATGAGCAGTTTGTATTTTAAATAAAGGTTTGTAATTAAATAAGATCTGTGCTTTTTTTCAAAATATAACACTTCCTTAAATATTTAAGGCTGGTGTGGTAAGTCTTTCCATGTCACCGATATTTCATTTAATGTTATCAATAATGCAACTGGTCAAACACATAGGTATATATGTGGACTGTACTATAACACAACATTGATGATATGTAATCTAACATATTGCACATCCACATTATGAATTAAAATAAGTTTAGCGTAATCTTAAAGACAGTTATGGTGTGATTTTCCAAGTTTAGCTTTGTAAATGTTTCCAAAGTTAAGTATCAATGGCAGGCCAATGCATTTTAATGTTTAACAAAAATCAAGTTAATGACAAAACTCTATAGTATTAATGTTAACCAACTGCAGGTTTATTTTTTGTTCATTTTGAAAAAAATCTCATTGTGAAAATGAGACCAAAGCCAAGAACACAAACAACAGTTAATGCTCAATTGTTACTTCAAAGCTAAGCTTCCACAATGCTATTCATGTTCAGAAACAGAAGAGTATCCACCATCTTTAGTTTTATACAAAACCTTAGTTTGTTGACAATGCTCTTTCTTACAGAACTTATATTTGATGGGACTGACATTGTTGGAATACTTGAAATGTTCATGCCAAGTGAGTGAGTGTTGGAAAATACTCTGCAATGGCTTTCTAGCACACGAGCAAAGCCTTTCGTATGGTGAGAGGTACCTCTGTAGAATATACAGTGATTTAACACTTCATGTCATCAGCCTGGTAGTTGACAGGTTTCTCAAGAGCATGGACTTCCCAACAACACAACAGCCAAATTCAAAAGCCTCCTGTCTTTATATTTTTCTAGAAGGCTGCAGTTTACCATGCAGGAGAAGTGGTTACTACTGTATCTACCAGAACACATATTCTGAAAATGGAACATAGTTGGATGTTTTAGAAATTTGCATTTCATCATCACAAAATATCCATGATTATCAATGATTTTATGCATGATTATCAATGATTTTATGCAGTCCCAGTCTTCTAAATGTTTTATTAAAATGATGATTGAAGTATTGACATTACATTGTGTAGAGACCCTTCTACATTGTACATTGAAATACAGTCATCAAACAGTCATTAATTGTATAAAATACACACACTGAATCCATGTCAACCTAAACTGAAAATTATTTAAATACTCTTGAGAAATACTTCCCCAAGTAAAATATGCCAGATAACAAAATGTCCTCAATTGTCTTTTGGGTAATTAAGGATCATGGTTCATTTTGAGTTCAGGTTAAAACCCTAGCACATGATAAATTCTCATAAATCAATAAATGATCCAAAAATAGCTAATACCCAATAAAAATAATAAATGAGGGCAAGAACAAACATATGCCTTAAGCTTAAGCTTATCCCTATCTTGTTAATGGGGCTTTGCCAAACCAAAAGATTTAAACATAGAGGTCATCACATATGGAATATAAAATTATTAGATGCAATGATTTACTATGTACATTTGTTCTATTATCGTAATGAGGTCAGTGCAATGTAAATAGAAAGGTTTTCTGTGTTTTACTGTTGCCGGAAAGCAGGATATGTGTGTCAATTTGACATACTCTCAAGAAAATGACTGACATAAACTGTTTGTCATAGTTTCTGATAATATTGTGCACTGCAAAATTGTCATCTGTTCTGCTACCAAAAATCAGTAAATGGCATTACAGAATCTGAATCTGATTATGCTTTAAAGAAAACAATAAATATTATTCCACTGTGGTACGACGAGGGAGAGGGGCTCCATTCGAGAACGCCACTCTCTCTCTCATGACCTGCCTTTGACTTCTCAAGCAGACCATATTAACAGTAACCGAATATACCTTCTTTAAACCTCAACTCACCATAGCCAGAAATGGGGCTAGCACAATGCTTCTCAAAACATGCTTTAATCTCACTGGAATGTGAGAAATTACTTCCATATGTGTTGAATATAGACAGTCAATCAAAGCTGCCTTGGTTTTCACAGCCCTGGTGCTGCCCAGTCCAAACAAGACTCCAGAGCAATGCTCTCCCTCTGCTGGCTAGTAAACCTTAGACCCCCCGGACCTAGAGGAGTCAGAAATAGTTCATATCCTGTGAGAGTGGGGAACAGCAAAACTGCCCATCAGAAAGCCTGTAGTAGGTTGGGTTATAAAACCAAGCTGATGACTTTTTTTGTGGGTCCAGCCCAGTCCAATTCCTCAAACGCCCATCTTTTTTTCCAAACCAAGATAGAGGTGTAAACACATACCAAGCAGTGCACCTGGACAACTCTGTACCCCAGACAGGAAATAGTCCAAGCAGCAGATAATGTACATTAGAAGCTACATGGCTATTACCCATACATGTCTGAGGCTACAAGTAAAATATTATCCACTACAGTACATATAACACACTGAAAGAGAGGAGATAGAATCTGTTTCTAAGGCTGACTCGTCTCTCTGTTTGAAAGCATCCTGATCTCTGGCAGAGCATACCATTTTCAACATCTTCTGCATGGCCTCACCCCTCAACCCCTTGTCTCCCTTCAGGGCTGGGAAAACGGTAATCATAGAAATGCTGTGATCTCATTTTCCCAGTTAGAGGGGGACACTGATGCACATTAGCAGCCCCAGCTCTGACATTAAAATAGGATTGTGTTCTCCACTGCCCCACCTCTGGAATTCCCTCTCGAATTTTTTTTACATATTTGATCTATTATATTTCTTTTTTCTTTTTCTTCTTCTTCTTCTTCTTATTATTATTATTGTTATTGATAGTAGTAGTAGTGATATAATAACAGCTTGATGTGGCAGCTCTCTACAACCCAAATCAGGTACAGACAACCCTGGGCCTTGCACATGCAGACAGAAAAACAGAGTAATAAAATAATAATAAAAACAACAACAAGGGAATTTCTGTAAATAAAACAAACATTTCCACACAAAGAAAAAAACTAGCCTGTTTGTAATTCCCTGGATTATTGAACTTGTTTGAGCTTCAGCATTTTTCATAAGGTGAATTTTTTATGGACAACACACTCATCATACCACTGACAGACAAGATGACAGGATATAAAATAATAAAACTGAAGGTGACACTGACAATCTGAAGAATCTTTCTTTCTACAATCATTTTTGCTGTTTCTTCATTGTGCTGATGTAGTGTTCTGACATCTCTTTTGAAAATAACTTACAATGACCTTCAGTGAAAACTTCATTTTTGAACTTATGTGCATGTGGTTATAAAATGCCTGTTTTTTATACATCTGCTAAAATATAACTGTAAATTTACATTGGTTTGCATGTCTTATTAATTTGTTTTTAGTTGTATTTCAATGGAGAGGCAGAAGGCCTGGTCCCAAATAACATGTACCCAATGTGACATGTCATGAAATATGTGAATTTACTAATTATAAAAGCATAATTGCTCAGCAACAGCAATACCTCCTTCCTCTATTGATCCAGTGTGACAGATTGGCTCTTACTGACAAACTCTGGAAGAGAAATGGGCCCCCTGTTCTCAGGGGATAATCTATCTCTCTCTGAGACTACGGGGCCAAATGGTCATTTAAAAGAGACACAAATCATTATTAGAAACAAACAGCCTTATCAGGGAGCCTCTAAACATCTCTCTCATTCAGAATGTTAAGAAATTCTTCCGATAGAAACGGCTCTCCAAAACGCTATTGCACAGCATCCTGTCCAGAGAAGAAACTGAACTGAAACTGAATTGTAGCCTGCCCAGACACTGTGAGGCGAGCCCACAACAATCTGCTACGATGTGTTCCCTAACTCTGAGGAAAAAAACGTAAGTAAATACAACAATTATTTCATTTGTACACACCACCACATATTCTGTGGTCACTGAAATTGGATATGCAATGCAAAGCAAAAAAAAAAATGCAATGCTTGCTCGAAATCCTCAGTTCAGACTTAAGGACAAAGCACCATAGTGGTTAGCTTGAATGGCCCCAAAAGTCTAGTGAACACCACCAACATGCGTCAGTGCTAGACACACATAAGCTGTTTGATGTGGAACATGCAGAGCCATTACAGTGAAAGATTCAGAGCTTGTGGATGAAAAGCAGCAACCTGGGGGTAATGAAGTCTGTGTTCTGTGATTTAACGTGTTTGGAAAAGTGCAAGTCTAATTTCCTGAATGTGTCAGAGGAGTCATGCCTTAATTGGAAAGAAATGAAAAACCTCATTCCAATGTAATGTCTCCAGCGGTGTACATGTGTCCGACACCTGAACTGCTCCCCTCATTTTTACAGTGCATCTCCTGAGTGCTTTGCAAGACCTCTGTGTCAGTCTGAACCCCACCCATCTACTCTAAATGCTGTCTTTCAAAAATATGCAGTTTCATGTCAAATGTTTTCACAGTAATGCTGCGCAGTAGTCTTGATGTCCGTGAAATCTTCTTGACCTTGTCCACTGGATCATAGAGAGGGCAACTATATTCAAACCAGCCTTTATTTGCCTATTAACTCCACTATGGACTTAAATCATATTCATATTTAAATTATGTTTTCATATTTTACCCATCTGAAATAAGACAGAAGTAAATCAAATGACATTAGGGTTTCAAAGAAATACTTGCAACTTTCTATAACCACTTATCAAAAAGAACTTCAGCTGGGTATTTCATTATTAAATGTATTTTCTGATCAGTATCATAATTGATCTAGATTATATTGTGAAATTCATTTATGGGGAATTTCCAATGGATGTCTAATTGAATGACAATCTAGGTATGGAAAAAAGAATGGTCCTCTTCATAATATTTTATCCCCTTTATTTTATTCCCTATTGTATGGCTGTTATAAACACATAATTTAACAGGAAAAGGCAATTGGAAGGACCAAATACATTTGTTGCAGTGGTCTAACCACTATATGTTGGTGAAAATAGTTTCAGTGAGAAAATAGTGGAATAGTTTCAGTGTTTTAAAGCCTTTAACCCAAAATAACATAACTCATGAGAAAAGGACTGTATGCATTCAATACTGCTTTAGACAATAAATCATAATCACTGCTTACTTTTGGCAGCACAAAACACAATTTATTCAACTTATTTCTGTAAAATAACAAATTTATGTGGTAACATGAGTAACATTGTATTGGCACTTTAATTGGTCAGAAGACATATTCACACAGAGGAGAAACCAAGTTTGGGTTTTAAAGGAATTCTCATGGCTAATTATAATTTGTGAGATTCTCTGTTGTGAAGTCTGAGCTCTGGTATAGATTTGCTGCAGAGATGTTTGTCTCATTCTGTGGGCTCCGAGCACAAGATCAAAGCAGATCAGATGAGCTGTGCTGTGTTGAGTTTAGGAACGTGAACCTGATCTGACTGCTGAACGGGTCGGTATCTAGTGCTCTGGGGTTCTGGGGCTCCACAGTTGCGTTGGGTTCCGTAACCACAAAGACAGTCACAGGGTAAATGATCAGTCCGCTGGTGAGAATGATTCCTGATTGAAATTAGTTTAATACGCTTCTGTCAATGAACTGATTCTATATCTCTGTTACCCAGCAAATAAAAAAGTCTAAATCTGTATTTCAGTCTGAGGGTTCACCCTAATTTGCAGCTACTCTCAAAATACAGGTCCATGCTATCAAAAACACATTTCAAACCAACACTCTCACATCAAATAACATTTCCATTACTGTACAAAAATGTGAAAATCCATGCATACATATTTTTGAAAGGTGTATTAAGTTTCCATTTGTCTAAAGAAATTTTGATAGGCATTTTGCATTTGTTGATGGAAATCTGAGGTGATCCATTATATTCACAGCATTTTTCATTGGCAATGCATTTGGAAAAAGCATACATGTTCTGCAGTAGCCAGATAGCATTTGAGGTCTTTTTATTCTTTTTTTTTGTAAGATAATGACAGTTTTCTCTATCACTGTCAGTAGGCTTCACCATCAGGGAAACACAAAAGAAAATAAAGATGAGCAAAACAAAAATGAAATTGTCACAATAATGGACTCTTCAGTGCATCACGGTTGTCTAGTCTCATGATGTGATCCCTGGCTCCATGACGTGTAACCACAGTGAACACTGTAGCAGACTTTTCTTGCTGTCCCATCGTTTTTTTGTTTGGGGGGGGGGGGGGGGGGGTATCCCTCACTAAATCCCAATGAAAATGAGCTGGAATTTGAGAAATCTGCCGAGGCCAAGCAATGTGGATTTCCAGGATCTGAACGGCTGGTCCTAATCAACATTCTGAATTCATTCTGGCTGCCTTCATTTTGCAGGAAACGTGCTGTTACTGATCCTAAGAGGATTCAGAAGGTACAGATATTCAAATGTGTATGGGGTGCAGAAATTCACATTACATCACATGGATGATAAGAGACTTAATATTTGAAAATCAAAATGTTATGTTTGTGACACGATGGCAGATTTTAAAAAATGTGTTCTCAGAATGTTTGCAGTGCTTTATGACTACCATCTACACGCAGTTCTGTAATTCTCGTAATTAAATGTATCATTTGGAAACAATATGATTTTACTCTGAGCAAAGCTATTAAGATCACAGTATAACATTTTTTAAATGTTTTAAGCAAGATAATGCAATATGTACTTTTTGTCATATCATTTTGTACTATTTAATTAGGGTTATGAATAAATGCAGACGGCAAGAGGTTCACATACAGAACTGCAGTACTTAAACCAGTCAAGAAATTAACCCCTTGATATATTTCATTCATAGGTTTGACTGCTGAAATTCCACATCTGATATCACTATGTCACAAACAGTACATTATTACATTTTTTGACAGGTTATCTTAGGGGAATTTGTGGGTTGTCATGGAAAGAATCATACAGAGCATGTCAAAACTAAAGAACATGAGCAGAGGTAAAGAATAGAAAAAGTGCATCAGCAGTAAAGCATCAAGATGATGGTTTCACACAAGCACTATTCTCTGCTAACTGGCCTCTCTTTTATTTTATCCAAACATTCACTCTTTGAGTAAAGGGCAGGATAAGACCCATGGTTTTACAGGATAGCAAGGGGCATGGCTGTATTCTGTTGAATTGCCCATAGTCTCAATGCAGTGAAAATCACTCAGCAGCCATGAGCTTCAGTGCCCTGGGCAGTTATGGCATCCCAGCAGGCCATGGACCTCACCCTGTCCGCTGTCAGCCTCTGTGGCTCTATATCTATCTATCTATCTATCTATCTAATCTATCTACAGTAGATCTAGAAAACTGACATACCCTTTCAAAATATCTTGCTTTTAGTGTCTTAAAGGCTGAAAGCAAGGAAAGTGAGGTCAGGCTGTTTTTGGCTTTATTTAAACATTGTAACAAACAATGTCTACGTGAAAATCAAATGCCTCAGTTTTTCAAAAAAAAAAGTATTAAAAATGAAAAACTTTGAATGCCTTGGTTGCATAAGTCTGCACACCCTTAATTTAATACTTGGTATGATATATTTTACAGTTTTCTCCCATTTTTCTCTTGATGAGTTTGAGTTCACTTAAATTGTGAGGAGACCACTTAGGAACAGCTCTCTTCAGGTTAGGCCAAAGATTTACAATGGAGTTGAGGTCTGGTCTCTGACTGGGCCATTCCAGGACATTGATCTTCTTTTTTTCAGCCATTCCACTGAGGATTTGGCTGTATGCTCTGGGTCATTGTCATGCTGAAAGGTAAAATTCTTTTCCATCTTCAGCTTTTTTGCAGAGGGTACCAGGTTCTTCCCTCAAATATATTGATATTTTTCCACTATTCACTTTCCCCTTTATCCTCACCAGAGCACCTGTCCCTGCTGAAAAGAAACAGCCATGTAGCATGATGCTGCCACCACCATGCTTGACAATAGGGACTGCGTTCTTAAGCTGATGGGTTGTGTTGTCTTTGTGTCAAACATATCACTTGGAATTGAGAAATTTCTACCATAAAAAAATTTCTACCATAGTCTCATCAGACCACAAGACCTTATTCCACATGATAACAGGAGATCCAGAGAGTCTTTTTGCATTATTCAGATGAGACTGTAAGTTCTTTTTGAGAAGTGTTTTTTGTCACCGTGCCTCACAGTTCAGAGCCATGGAGAATGAAAATTGTTGCTATGTGCATATGGTGGCCAGTCCTTGTGATGAAGTCCTGCAGCTCCTTCAGTGTTGCTGTTGGCCTCTTGGTGGCCTCCCTGATAAGTTTCCTCCTTGCATGGTCGTCCATCTTGGAGGGCAAACTTATGCAACAAAGGTGTTTTAGTTTTGCTATTTTAAATTAATATTCACAAATATTTTGCCATTTCTTTTTTACTTGATATTGTGGGTGATCCTGTTTAAATGAAAACTGGAAAAAAAACTAACTTAATGGGGTTTCATTTCATCCATCAAGGCAACAAGAACAAGAAATTTTGAAAGGTTGCGTACACTTTCTAGATCCACTGGGTGTGTGTGTGTGTGTGTGTGTATTTAAATATTTCTCTCAACCACCATGACAACCATCACAATAACAAGCATGCTGTTGTGGTGGTAAGTAATGTACTCTATCGGTTCCTTGCAATACATGCTGAAACATGATTATTTGTCCCTCTCGTAATCCACCTCTTTCATTCACAGCGGGAGGAGGGGTCTGTATAAAGCAGGAAGGGTGCCAGAGACCACCCCCACTAGACTTAGTGGATGAGTACAAACACTTGGCACAGGCTAGCTATGGTAGCGCCAGCTGCCACCATGGCATCTACCTACTAACAGGGTTCAGGGAGAGGTAAATTTCCACTCACAATACCAGAGGGAATGCTGATATCCAGGCACACAACCAGACAGCAAACACATCAGTGTAATGACAACCCTGACTAAATCAGTGGGAAGTATGAGAATAGCACATCCCTGAGAATAATGATTTGGGGGACGTGGGACCAGCTTCTAAATGTGTTTCATGTGATGCATTTGTACAAACTAAGACTTTTAAAATGCAAAGTAAAAACACATTATGTTTTTTCTATTACACCAAAACTGCCAAAATCTGAAATTTCATACCTTACAGAGGAAAAAATGAAGCATGATGTATTTAATATTTAAGTGCTGAGCTGAATCCTACACTTCTCCAATCAAAACAATCAATCAAATTTGTGTTTGGTATAATGGCATTTACAATCAAATATCTGCAGTGATTTCACAGCAGGCATGTTTCAGAAGGAATGTTTTTTAATTTTGCCAATATTAGAAGAAATGTAAAACGATTCTTTCTCAAAAAGGTGATCAAGTTACACTCCTGGAATATTCTTCAGGAACATACTAATTAGATTAAATACTTATTTACATTAGTTAGTACCTGGGTGTCCCTTACAGAGACTAGGGTATTATATATTCAAAAATTCAAGTTTCAGGGGATAAATATATGTGATAAATATTTATCAGCCATCGACAAGAGGAGTTCTGCCTGGTTCATTAAAGCTGTCTGAATATTGTATTTATTATTTCTTTTATTTTTTACCAAATAGGGGATTCTTTAGTGTACTGTAATGCAGGTTAGCACAAACAGAGAATATCAGATTTCCCAGAATGAACCAATTATTTGGTGTAAAAAAACTTACAACCGAGAGAAAAATTGAGGTAAATAGGATAACTCACACTTGCTGGCTGATTTTTTTGTTTTGCGCCAACCATCCTGATTTCTTAAGTGATATGCGAGTAATTAAACTAGTATTACCTCCTTTGAATTTCTAAATTTACATATGTTCAATCATCCTTATGATAAGAAGGTGCTTTGAAAGTAAACACATCTGTTAATATTCAAGCACCTTTACATTACAGAGGTATACCAATGACCTCCTGAAGAACCCTCTGGCCTCAACAATTTCACAGGCCTCTCTGTGATTCAAAATATTCTGATGATGCTACAAGTATGTTTTGCTGCAATGCGTAGCGCTCTCTAAAAGGACCTCTCTCTATCTCTTTCCTCTCTCTCTCTCTCCCTCCTACTCTCTCATTCTCACTCACTCACACATCTGTATTCCCCCATGCATTCCTATTGCCTGTTTAGTAAAAACCACTGTCAGAGTGTGCTTCTCCTCTGATATGCATCAGCATGCCACAGATACATGAAGGCAGTGGATACTAGAGTACTAGGTAACCAAGAAGATTACTCAGAGTCATTTGCATTGCAAATTAAAACGGTGTTTAAAAGCAGAGAATTGCTTGCCCCTAAAATAAATTTGAAAGGAGCGAAATCCCACAGCGCTTCCAGCTAAAAGACTCATCGAGCAAGTAGAGCAGCACATTACATAGAGACGCAGCAGTTCCACACAGAGCATCAGAGTGAATTAATGTTTACTTAGTCTCTTCCATTAAACTCTGTGAAATATGTCACAAACACTTAACAGTTCCTTTTAACGCCATAGAGAATGTGATTCAAGGGAGTCGTTCATTCAAACGCTTTACTAGAGTTAAAATACACATTTGGCCACGTTTGCTATTTTAGTGTTATTTAGGCTACTGATTCCAGAAACACGGATCATATTTCAAAAGGGAAAAATGAGCGCAACATGTAACATGGCATGTCCACCTGTTGTTAAGCCCTATTACATGCCTGTTTTACTGCATGCAGACATTCTAAATAACACTGGCAAAAGTAATCTTGCCATAGCAAATAGAGACCCCTTGTGATGTCTCTGATGCAGGACAAGTATGAATCATAACTGCAGGCATTATGTCATCAATGATGGTGCATCAGTAGTAAGGAGGGAGGTGATTCCTATTGAATGTCTTTGTATTCTGCTATCTCCCGACCACAGCTGGTAAAAAAACAGTGACCAGACCTCTTTAGTCAAACCAAGAAGGGAGGTTGTGGTTTCAGGCACCACCATATGTGTGAAGAGTTTGGTTTTCCTGTGCTTCTGCATGACAACACAAAATCCATGTCTTCCCCTGTGAGAGAAGCTGCCCCTCTACACTCTGAAAACTGCTCCAGAAAACCACTGGGGGAAAACTGTTGCTCTAAGAATCAAACTGCCTCTCTGCACTTGACACACTGTCTGTGTGAATAAAAAAAGCCATCTGTCTGGTTTTTTCTATGGAATAGTGTTTCATCTCTGCATGTGTCAGGACATCACGATCACATTACGTCACTTCACTTCCCAGCATGCCTCACGGTTCAGGTTTGTGCATCATCCTTCACTGCCTAAACTGTCTGTGTCAGTCTGTGAACTCTGTCCCCCCGGCATATGACATAATGTCACCGGCTCTGTGTCACTGTCTGTCCCTGCTGTCTGCACCTGACATACTCATCTTGTCCTTGAAGGTGCCATGCTAACCTTTTCTTTTTCCAACACCTCTACTCTGACCGCTGTGAAGGATGGTCACCTTTACATGCATCACCTTCACAGAGAAAGATCTGTAAATGTCCTTCTGTGCCTTAACTCACTGAGCCCCATTCATCAAAATGTTCGTAGAAATGACTGGATTTTGTTCTTGACAAAAGGCCGTACGAAATATGAACGTCGGATTCACGAAACCTGCGTAAGCATCCAGTTTTGTTCTTTACCTAATTTGTACGATGGTGATTCCCAACTGTTTTTTTTTTTTTTAAATTAGAGCCTCGTGCATGTTATTCCATATAAGGACATACTGACTTCTGACTCCTGGGTATAGGCGATACTGCCGAAAGTTGAAAAGGAAGGCATCTTCTCTGATTCAGCGTTGTAAACAATTCTGACAGACGTGGATGCAAGAAAATAATACAAATTGTTTCGTAGTGTGAGTAGTGGAGTGTAAATCGGTAAATCACCGGTCGAAAATAAGCACGGCTTTGAGATCAAATTTAGATAAAAAAAGTTTGTTCATATCTTGTCAATCAATGCAATTTGTACATAACTTATTGAAAGTACGCGGGAGTACACTTTACAGATGCGTGCTGGGGATAAAAATGTGCACGGCGATGTGTAATTCATACTTTTATTCAAAGACGGTTAGTTAATTTGATGCAAATCTGAATCATACCGCCACTCTCTGCAGTCCTCTCACAGAGCATAGGTTCCACTCATTGGTGACAAACGAATACCCTCTTTCATTTCCATATTGTGGAGGACACAACAGGCCAGCGTCATCTTGCACAACATTTCTGATGTGTACAAAAGCATTCCACCCGCTGTGTCTAAACACATCCGTTAACCTTTTAGCACACTGGTTTTATGTAACCTCCTATGGTGTCTGCCAGCAGTGTCATCAGTCAATGTTTCAGCACTAAACAATGTATAATGGAGAAAACCTTTGATGAAAGTCGCTTGACTTTGATCGTATGCACACCATATGCACAAAGACGTGCATACGCATGAATAGTGAATCTGGCCCACTGACTGTAAATATCACCTGGTATAAAGTTATACATATTGCTTTTGTTCGACACAAACATTTTTAATTAATGCATTTAAATGGTAATTGTCTTATTGCTATTTTGACTCATATTCTTATTATTGTTTACAGCTAAAAATGTTTAGCTGTAAATAATCAACATTTTCCTCACAAGAATCAACTTTATGTTTATAAGGGCACAAAAATCCAGAAACAGCAGAAGCTGTGGCCTGAAATTAAGGGGGGCCAAGTTGGAGGTGGGAGCCCCTCTTCCCCATATTTGAGCCTACATTCAAGCCAAACACCCATGCAGCTGAGCCACTCAGGAGCCCCTGGAGGCAGGAACATTATTTAAGGGCAAGTTCATTCTTTGCAGCTCACAAAAGTCACTTTATGAACATATACTGCTGCGTTACAGAGTGACCATTGGTTTTTGTTTGGACAGCATTTTTCCTTAAGATGACAGCAGTTTTAAATGAATGACAGTCTAAACATCTTGAGTCTGTTTTGAAAACTTATATGTCTTGATGCCCAGAATCAGTCATATTTCCCTTATCTCTCCTCTTTTAATGCACCCAGTACCCAGTCCAAGTATTACAACAAACATTAACATTTCACTAAGTGATTACAATGCATAATATTTTCCACAACTGTGTCAGTGAACAAAAAGCCTTACAGTTACTTATTACTAATGTAGATTGCTTACTGTAAGCCTGTAATTTTGCAATGCAATGTTACTTGAAAGATGCATTTCATAATTAATAGATAGTGTTACAGCAGCAAAGTGATAGGAGATTTTCAAGAGACCTACTTTGTTTTTCCATGTAATGGATATCCCTATCTTCATTATATGTATCTTTGCTAATCTTGATCCATTTTGTTGATGTTTTAATCAACAGCAGGTTTGGTACATTGCACAGTTTTCAAACTAACTGTTCACCTCAATACTTGGTGACATTGACAGCCACAGCGTGAGAAGTTAGTACCCAGTCTTTTAAAGCCTAATAACACCAAAGCCGAGCATCTGTTTCTGTGAAACAATGTAGCTCTCTAGGCACACTTTGGACACAGAAGAAAAGAATGTGGTTATTGAGCTGGGTTTTAATATTCTTTGTCTGAAGGTGTGCAGTTAATATGTAATACAGCAACAAACTCACACAGCACCAGGAGAATACCATTTTTTCCAAATTGATGTTTACTGATTTTCACTACAAAGAACTTTCTAAAAAAAAAAAAATCTGCATTATTTTTGAACTAATAATGCTAATGGTCAGAAAATAGCCTTATAATTTTCTCATAACTTGCAGATTAAGAAATGGGTATTCCTCTATACTTTGAGTTTTCTACTGAACAAGACATATTTCATTTATTATTGATGTTGTGCAAGAGCATTTTCCCCCTGAAGGTATACATAGATTCCATTGCCAAGCCTGCAATGAAACACCTCTCAGCAGTCTTCCCTTCACAACTCTCCAAGCTGACTCTTAAATTGCAGTATTTTTCCCTTCCAATAAAAATACGCCAGAAAAAAAAAATCATAACATTTGAACACTTCTTACTGAAAAGATGTGCAATGTATGAAAGATGCACAAGTAAGAACTAAGGCATCTGCAGTCAGTACACACCCTTTTATGTCTTCAAGCATTACATTATGTTGATTTTCACATTGGTTTGACCACTCTGACCACTGGAAATCAATACTAATATAGGCACAGAAAAAATCGACTTCATATAAAAATTAATTATTTTTGCAAGGGATATGTTAGCTAAGGCTCTTCTGACAGGATTAATCTGGTTCCTCTTTGTCAATCACCTTTGTTTGATATAAAGGAGACAGTGGAGAAAAACTGGGTGATGAATGGGCATCACAGGGACTTGAATGACTGACTGAATGGGGAAAAGAAATCCAGACAGAAAATTAAATATGGAAGAAATCACATATTTGTATTTACATGCCAGTCAAAGATATGCAGTTTAGGGTTCCTCTGCATATTTTAATAAAACTTTTACTGTTTGTGCTTGTATTTTTATTCACGAGCATTCATAGAAATGATCTCTACAGTTTGCCCAACATGTAGCCTGTGCCACTCTCATTATTCAATAGTGTCTTTTAGCAGAATGGCCACAGCTGATAAGGGTTGCAGTTTGGAGAGCACTCAATGACTACTCAGTGTCTCCCCAAGGCATTTCAGGAGCCAAGGCTCTGTGAAAGCCCTGAGGCCCTTGCAGTAGATGCATGTGCAGGACACACACAACAGCTGCACAATGAAAAAAGGATGTTTACTTAGTTTTCCGCATGACAAAAAGTAACAATCATGTAAGCTAACAAAATCATATTTAATAAATGTTGAATAAATAAATAAAAGCAATAAAAATGACATTTTATGAATCTAGTTTTGCTATTTACTTTGATTAATCCTCAGTTGTTTTTCTAGGTCTCTTTACAATGTCATACCTATCACATGAAAATGTTGTGTGTGACATGAGAATTGCCCAGTCTAGAAAGACTGTTCTTCCACTCAACAAAGTACAGTTTTTAGGTGTGTTGAGATATTCCTGAACAACAGCCTTAACTGGACCATCTAGAGAAAACATTTTAACTGTGGAAAACCTTCACAGCTACCTAATTGGCGAGGTAACTTGGCCATTAATTGGCCATTACATTTTTTACATATAGCTTTCATGTTACCTAATTTACTAGCATGCCTCTAGGTATAAGGTGTTTGGAGAAGATAACTAATAATGATCAAGCTATTTTGTCCTTACTATGAAAGCCTGAAAGGTAAAAAAAAATGGCTGTATTTTTACATTTATAAAAAAGTATTTGGCCTCTACATCATTTATTTAAATAAAATTATATTTTAAGTTTATGTTTTTAAATTAAAAACACAGAGGTAGGCTTTGGGACCTATATCTCCCTTCTTCCTTTTCAAGGTAGAGATTGAAGTATTGAAACTGAAATAACTATTGATATCAAAACTGGGGTAATAAACACTGTATTTGTCAATTGAAAATTAGGCTTGGACTTAATCATTACAGTGAACCACTGTAATGTATAACATCTCCATAAAACACTGAGATTCCCACTGCAAAATAAACTTACCAATGCTGCAGTACTTTTCTGCAATCTGAAGCAATGCCTGAGACAAACCAACTTTGTGTTGCTGAAGTACAGAATTCTGTAAAAACACAGTTCAGTGGCATCAATGCCTCAGAGGAATCTGAGAGAAAAGTCACTTGCTAAAGAGAGAAAAATCACTTGGTTGTCAGGATGAATTGTCAAATGTTACAGATTTCCTAGTTTCTGATTACATTTTGCCACCTACTGATTGAATATTGTAATTACATGATGAACAAAAGAACCTGTCTGTTTTTGCTTGCAAATAAATGACCATTGCAAGTCTCTTATTCATTAATACATAATAGTCTGAAATAATGTACAAGGCATGACAATACAATGTAGCCAATGCAACTGCCTGCTTACAATTTTACAGTTTTGTGGGTTCCTTCCTTACATAGGAATGCTGACATGTTTACATTACAAGTAATTACCTTTTTGATAGAAGGGGTATATATATATATATATATATATATATATATATATATATATCTAAAGCAATTGTTGAGCATTAAGGGAAAGTCATTACAGTATAAAATTGCTGATGAAATTAACAACATTATTCATGAAGAACAACTTCAGGCTATTATATCTCCAAGGTTAATCCTTTTGATATATTTTTCAACCTCATTAAAGTTAAATAACTGAGATCTTAAAGGCTGTCTTATGAACAGCATCTTCAGTATCTATGAAATTAGGGCATCATGCAGTCCTCAACCGGAAATTTTAATCAACTTAACACCCCACTCCCATCCCCCCTCCCTCCCCAACATTAACATCTCTATTTTCTTTCATCGTTAAAAATGTTCCGTTCTTGATTAAATTTCACACTGGCAGAAGACAATTCTGTGCATGTGATACGTTTTAATACAGCTGTGTTAATTAACGCACTCAAAAAGTCATCTGAAAGCATTAACATATTCAATGCACTTTCTATATATACCCTTCACTGAGGAAAAACATCAAAGGCCGTTACAGGCATGAAAGGCACCAGAAATCAGCTTACATAAGGAGGCAATAATATCTTCAGCCCTGCAGGAAAAGCACCGCCTTGTATATGTATCTCAAACCACATTCGCTTCAAATGAAATCTTTCCTCTAAAAACAGTTTGTGAGAAATGCTTCTAAATGCATGTCTTCTGTGTTGGGGAAAAACATCCACCTTAAATGCAGACTTGGGTTAAGACAACACTCACATTCTAATGATAAGACAATAATAGTCATGTAAAAATACTGCACGATATCAACCATCTTGTTCAACAACCGAATCAAATTCTGACATCTTATAATATAGCAAAATCCCCTGAAGTGTTTTTGTTTGAAAGGTGCATTATTTTCGAAATGGATGACATAATTGCGATATAAACTGAAGAGATGAATTGCTTATTTCCAGACACTTATGTAGTACAAATAGCTGAGATTTTTAAAGACCCCTCTCTGCACTTTGCTTAAAGGTGATTTCTTAACAGTCCATGGTTAGTTTGGACGAACTCCCAAATGGACAATACATTTTTATAAAACCAGATTTAAATTAGGCTGTTAAAGTTTTGAAAGATACTTTAGGCTGCATGCATTAGCAATTGGCATAGCTTGTATAGTTGTTAATACTATCAAACGATGTATCTAGAATGGTATCACATATGATGAGGATGTTTTACTGCTGAGAGGATTTCAGAATTTCATACATCTCAAAACATTTTTTTTCAAAGGACACAGGAATAATAGTAATATGTAAATATTATTCCTATCAGTATATTAAGGATACAAGGAGGTCAATTAAAGCAAACATTTTTGTTTAGCCACCTACAAATGCAAATGTATATTATTAACAAGTATTAGTTTACAGTAACTACAGTGGTACTGCACAGAAATCCCTTTCCTATCTGCTCATCAAGCTCAACGCTAGCAGCTTTGTTTGGCTTTGGTGTGTAAGAAGGTGTGGGGAGCCATCATTTCAAATGTCTATCGAAACAAAATTAGGTACACCTTCTATTTTCTATGTTTAGGTTCTACTGTGGAAAAAAATAGTTGTTTATGCAAAATGGAATGACGAAGGATAAGTTCATGAAATCTGTATAGGAAAGAGCAGTAAAGGGCCTCAAAAATTTAGTAGCTTGCAAGTGGTTCTAGCTTCAATGCCTACAAGCACTGAGAAAATGCTGAGAAGCACAGAATGTAGAAGGTAGATCAAGCTGTGTTTAGCGACCTGCTTTGTACATTCATGGGACTCACTCCAATTTTGTGCAAGACGATCAAAGGATAGTACTCATGCAGTTGTTGGACGGAACCCATCTCTGGATCCACAAATCTCCCAGCGGCAACCAGAATACCAAATCTACCAGCTCTTTTAATGGTCACACCAGGAGGAGATGTGTGTGTTTATGCCACACACACATGGATGGATCTTGGAGTGCAGTGTGTCAATGTGTCTTTCCCCTCATACATTAGCTAACTGTCCCTAGTAGAATCCCTATTAGGTAGTGACTCATTTTTAGCTAAACATCAGTAGTTTGTAACTAGCACACTCTGACTAGTGAACCGTAATGCACAGTTGGTTTAACATTGTGCCAAGGTAGCCAGTTATATTTCCTGAAAAACTTAGCTAGCTAATTAGCTAGCAAGCCCACAGTGCATGTGCATAACCATGAACAATAGTTCTGCTTAGGTACTCAAGTTAGCTACACTGTTGCCTAGACTATTCACAAGAAGAGTAAACTGATTTGATTTGCTTGATAAAATACTTGCTTGCTTGCAAGCTAGCTAGGCTGTTGAGAGAAAATAACATGGACTATTTACTAAAAAATATTCACACTGTTAAATGTGGCGCCAAAAGATGGATTTTTCAAGAGCATATTCTAATTTAGTAAGTCACTGGAATGAATGATAAAAATAATTAAACATCCAACTACAAACTAAAGCTACTATATCTAATTAGCTTTATAAGAATCTATCGTCCAAAATGCAAGCTTCCAATTTGTCTAAAAGTAATTTTCAAAGGAGAAAAAAAGATAAATTTAAATAATTCATCTTAAAGAGAAGCTTTTGTGACTTTAACTCATTTCCCTATGGTAGAATGAAAAATAAAAAGGACCGTACTGACCAGAGTTATTTTTTGCATGCTACAGGGAAGAGGAAAAGATAAAGTAGTTGTTCAAAAGTTCCCAATTAAGGAAAAAATTAAAAAGCACATGTTTTTCAGCAGGACTTGTGCCCAATACTTTTTTGTTGATACTTTCTCTATTTATGAAGTTGTGCTGCAGTAAATAATCTAGATCTTATGCTTCATTATAAACTTTGCATTTGGTCAGTATTGATAGGTAGCTATACTACAGAGGCTGTTGTCAGCCAATAAACTTTCAAGATAATTTTTTTCTCAGAAAGAAAAATAACCAATGTTTTAGTGCTGTATGCCACTCAAGAGACGTAAATAACAAATACATCATTATATGAATTATTGACAGACTATGAAGGTTCAGAATTCTGCTGAAATTTATACTAATTCTTGAAAATTTCCCTATTAGAACTTTCACAATACTAAATTATGTAACAGAAGCAACTATTAATCATTTGTATTGTGGGGTGAAAATATACAGGGTTTTGTCTGCTGCCTCACACACATGCAAAGTTGGTAGGTTTTTCTGCAGTACACATATGTACACTGGATGTTACCATACATTTGTTCAAAGATCCTTTTGTACTCAGGAGTTCTTTGTCAAAAACAATGGTTTGTGTTTGAGTTGTTTCGAGAGCAGCTTGAACTAATGATTAAGCCAGGAGGGGCTGACAACATAAAGTCCTCCAAAACCCCTGCTCAGTGACTAAGAATCAGGGAGCGCCTCCCATGTAGCACAACATGCATCTCTATCACAGGACCTAGGATCAAGGATCTGGGAAGACTACTTAGTGGACCGATGACACAAAAATGCCTGCGTACCATGCATCACCACCAAACAAGCATCATATATCGAGTCATGCAAACATAGAGTGCCTGGTTTCCCTGTATTCGCATATTTAGCAAATAACCGTTGCTGATTCCACGCATCAGTGCATAGATTAGCAGGGGGAAATCGGAAAAATTCAATGCTCGCACGGACTTCACCTTGTCACAGGTAGATGTCGACGTTTGTGTTGAGAAAAGCAGAGAAAAATAGAACACTCCTCCACAATGAAATGTAGTCCTGTGGCTAACCTGTCAGGGGACGAGAGAGGACATTTAAATCTCCCTCCAAAGCACACCCCTGTCACTGCACATACTAAGACAGATAGCATGTTTTTGGAGGCAGAGACACAGACCCTCTCATTTCAGACAATCTATGCAACAAGGCAGGGTTTGTTTTGTGTATATATATATATATCTTAAGATCTGGGGCCAGGAATCTCACAGGTGGTTTCTGCTCTGTCAAGCAAACCAGGACTTTTTCTGAATTCTACAGCATGGGACACTGGTGGGAAGGGGATAGAATGTTCTAGTTCCACAGTCTTTTTATACTTGCCTCAAGTGAAGAGTGTTCTGGTTTCATGTAAAACTGGCCTCTTAGACAGTCGCACTCATTTATCAGTGGGTATTTAGAATGCCTATCATCCTTTTCAGTGTGTCATGATTGTGGCTTTGAAGTGCAAACCTTAAAGGGAATCTATGTCTGTCTGATTATGAGGGAGATTTATTAAAGTGTCATAGGACACAGTAATACTGGTGTCAGCGTACTGAAGTATACGGCACTGTATGCAGCGCTTATGCTGAATTCACTTCTTTTCCCTCCCCAAGCTCACACAAATCAAGTCACTCAACATGGAAGGTCTTTTGAACAGTTAGGCCCATCTGTCTTCAAAATATCTCTGTACATTTCTGAAATGATCAAACTACTGTGGTAAGCACTTTTGTCTGAATTAGATTCTCCAGCGGAGCATCTCATCTTTGGCAAGCGTCTCAGCGTCTCATTTGTTCAGGACAGCAGCAGAATTACTCCACTGTAAGTGATGAATCACAACTGAGACAAAACATACAGAAACACTGCTTACGGGTGAAATTATGAGAGAATCAAAAGCTTCACTGTAATCAGTGTAATAGAAGGGAAAGTACATCTGGTATACAGTACTGTTTAACTGTCACTTTCTTTATGTAATTTATAATGTAAAAATACAGTTTAAATACTGCAGTGGATTCTCGTTTCTTTCAGCACAAGTAACATCTCGCTGACCCATATATCGTTATCTCCACAATTTACAATTGACTGATTGCTGAAATGGTGGACAACTAATGAGAGTGAGCTAACTACTGACCACAGTGAGTACTGCCATCTATAGGGGCTGCTCTGATTTATTAAGAAGAACTGGTTTGAAAAACAAAACTGTTAACCTGTGCACAGTGAGGAAATATTGAACCAAACACTGCAATTTATCACAGATTCTGCCAATAAACCAGATATTCTTCCCCTGAGAAACAAAGACGTCTGACTGCAAACTGTACAAGACCAAACCATTTCTTGACGTAAGTGTTTGGGGTGGTAAAATTCACCTGGATGGCCATCAAAGTAAGAGGGGGTAGTTTGTGAATTAAGTAATAATGATCTCAAACTTAGGCTTCATCAAACACCTTGCTATGACCCACATGATTTCCCCATAAAGCTGCAGGCACACAGAGAAACCAAGAAACCCAGCGTTTGTAATATTGCTTCCTTCTTTTTTCTTTCATTCATTATTTTTTATTTTTGTTTTTATTTATTTAGACGCTGACGTAGTTTCTTTTGTGCAAATCCAGTCATTTCTGCACATTGTTGAGAAAGCAACATTCTAAACCGTACATATCAAAATATTAATTGTAGTATAAACATTATTTCAATTTAATTCATTTTTGATGGCAATGATTGTTATGTATAAAAATGGCGAACTTACCTGAAGCTCGCGTACATTTAGTCATATCTTTCTTTACTTAAGTTCCACTGAATCCCAACTCCACGATTGTTATTATTTTAATTCCTCCTTTCCTTCCTGCAAATTCTCCCGCTGTTAAGGTAACAAAATATTATCACAATATCTTATTTCCTTATAAAAGTTATAGGAACATCAAAAGTGTAATAGCTCATGTGCCGGTATCTGTCTCTAGGTTGTCTTGCCACGGGTGCTGAAGCAGAGCCGGAGTTTCTCAGTACAATCCTAGCAGGTGCACAAAACGATAATCTGTATAGCCGCCGGTAGTAGCAGCGTAATTACTCAAACGACCGATTGTCACGAAGTATGCGCTTTACAAGTAGCACATATAATGGGAAGAGCGTGGAGACCTTTTGAAAGTATCGAACCACTACAGCGCAGTCCTCTGAAAAAAAAAGAGACGGGGGCGTCTCTCTTCACCCGCGGTTCACAGTCATGGGCTAGACACGCACAACGTGTCTGTTATGTATGAAATTAACAGAGGGCACTGCATACGGGAGATTGCGCGAACTGCACCGGCAGCGATGGTGAGAGGCTGTGGCTTCCCCACCTCCGCGTTCAGATTGCCATCGGTGCCTATTGTCAAGACACAAAGTGGTGTGATTGTGTATGAAAGCAGCAGCAGCTTGATGTCGGATCGGCGTGTGGAGCAGAGGGAGCGCCTTTGAAGCTTGCCAAGCGGAGGCAGTGAGGGTTGGTGCCACAGGAAAGGTTTTGGGTATTTGCATAAGAAAGATGTGCTTTAAAGCGAATGCTGTGCGAATGAAGACAATTCTTGGCATCCCACAGAGCGACACGTGGGCTTTTCAGTTGGTTTATAAAATCCACAACTCTCCCAGTGTGTGTGTGTGTGTGTGTGTGTGTGTGAGAGAGAGAGAGAGAGAGAGAGAGAGAGAGAGAGAGAGAGAGTGTGTGTGTGTGAGAGAGAGAGAGAGAGCGAGAGGGAGATTTTATTTTATTTAAATTTAAAAAATAAGGTTTACCAGAAATTGCATGTTCTCTGTAATAATGTTGTAGATTCAACTATATGTGTAGTACCATCAGTTAGTATATGTAACGGTGAATGAGATCTATACTGTTAATTAAATGCATTGCATTTGTTTCATTAGTTCATAGCCCCAGCCACCAAAATTTTAACAATTCCCAGTTGGCAGAGCTCTGAGCTGTAGACTAGTTTGGACATTTACTGTTGTGCCCTTGGGCAAGGTGCCTCACCACATTGGCTTGAGTACAGTTCAGTGTTGTGAGAGGATAACAAGATGTGTAAAATATGCCAAACAGTGATTCTGCATGGTTGCTTGGACTTGTGACCCTGAAATCTTCTTAATAATAGGCAGCATATGCCTTATAATCCAGATCTCATTTTACAGTCCGTATTCCCTGATGGGAGAAACTGGCCTTTTCCCCCACCAGAAAAACAAGCCCTCCTGCTGCAGAGCACAGCCAGTGTTATTGTGCTGATAGATTGGTGTGGTAGAATGAGAGGTTGAAGCGTCTCCATTGTCCTGTTAATGTTTGTTCCCCTTTCTCTCGTTTTCCCAGTTATTCAGTGGCAAGAGATGATGTTATCAGCATGCAGGGTAACTGCAGCAATGTGTATATTATTCTTCGCGGAGATATTGTCTCACTCCCCTCCTCAGACAGAGAGAAACAGAGGGAGAGGAAAAACTTGTTTTGACACCCTATCAATGCACGGCCTCTTATCTTTTCCATTTGCTGCTGAATACAATTACCAGGGCAGCTTTATTCATACAGACCCGACACTCAATTAGTCTCCTGTACCCTCACACTCTGTGAGCACTCAGTCGAGGAAGACACAGACACAGCACATATTCATTAAGGAAATGGGAAAATTGACTGCGAAACGCAGGCGAGCCGAGTAAGGTCATATCTCAAAGACAAGAATACAGCGCACTCCATTATGTTGTAATAAGCTACCACCCCACTTTTATCTTCTATCTCGAAATGTGCTCTCTCTTGTTCAAAAGCAACGAGGTGTGTGTATGTGCACGTGTGTGTGTGCATACGTGTTTAGGTGTGCTTGTCTATTTGTGTCTGTACCTTCTTGGTTCAGTTGACTTGTGCGAATGAATATGTACATCATGTATGTATTTGCTGTGTTCAGTAAAGGAGAGAGGTTAGACATAAATAGCTTTAGTCATTTCATTTTCATTTTTGACTGTCATTTTTTCATTAATGCAAAGGTCATATAATTGACTATGATATTATTATATTGTCTTTGGTGTAAATAACAAAGCAAAAATAATATGGAGACATTACCTATTGAAAAAGAGAAATACATATAGTAAATAAACATGGGATTAAGTCAGATATGCCTTTTGATATTACAGTACAATTTGAATTTATTCATATAAATGTACTTAAACGAAGTGTAAATATTCAGTGTTGGCACATGTGATGCATGTAGACAAATGAATGGGAACACCAAACAATATATGAATATTTAATTAATGAGATGATGGGCTTCCCTTTGTTGTCAGAACAGCTTCAACCCTTCTTGGAATGCTGTTGTACAAATTTTTAACTGTTTCTAATGGGATGTTGGGCCATTCTTCAAGAAAGGAAAGCCACTAGTTCTTTGAGAGATGAAGGAGGTAGAAATCTTCTCTGCACTCTACATTCCAGAACAAAGGTTTGATGATGATATGGTGATTGGGGAAGCCATGAAAGGTACTTGACTTCATCCTGGTGTTCATGAAACCACTGTTGAATCTGTCTAGCAGTGTGTACCGGAGGGTTATCATCTTGGAATATGGGAAGATCTTTAAAAAACAGCATTTGCACCATAGCGTGCACCTGGTCACCTAATATCACTTTGTATACATTGGTCATAATTCTATCATGCAGAGAAATAATCTGAACCAATGAGTCCCATGAGATGACTGTCCATAGCAAAACAGATCCACCATCATGTTTACCAGTTGGGAACACAACACATAATATGCTATTCATACAGATGGATCCGTACAGAAAACTGCTGTGGTGAAATATAAAAAAGGTCTGGCAAAGCTGAATATTTTTTAAAAGGCAAGGGAACAAACTGAAATATAGGATAGTCAGTGTATTTATTGCATTTTAGTATTTATGTACAGGATTTGAATGCCTCAATGTGTAATTTCAGTCTTAGTATGTAGATATGAATATTTGATATGTCGTGGTATTGCAGCATGTCACAAAAATAAGGTTATGGGGAAATTCCAAGGTAATTTGATGCAGATTAAATTTCTGTGCCTCTTTTATAGAAAATCTTCCTTACAAATAGAGTTCTTAGAAAAAGACTTGTGGGTCACCTTTCCTTTTCCTGGAACAGACTTTACCTTTGACTTTTCTGGAAGTGGGCCATGAGGAAGCAAATGGGATATTCTTGGCTGTTTCCATGTTTATTGCACTTACACACTGACCAAAGCACATTCTGTTGTTCTACTGCATTCATAATGTGATGCATCTGTGAGTTCATACTACTCTGAAGCAAATTAGGTTATGGACTTATCAATTTTTGAGAATGACTCATTTTTGCTTAGGCAATCAATTGTGTAGAAGTCACTGGGAGAAAGGACTTTTTTTTAAAAGGGACGTTCCTCAGGGAAGAGCGTTGCTGACTACCCACTTGTTCCTTTTGTAATGAGAAATGCCCACTTGGCATTGATTGAGCAGGTATGACAACTGCTGAATTTGATTTCTCAGCCTTTGCACATACATTAATTCAGTTTAGATCACTGTTGTCACCAAGACCTGACACATATTTAGTAACTGAGGGCTGAGGCACATCCAAAATGAGCTAAAACACTGAAATGATGAAGATATCCACCTGGACAAGCTGTATATGCATAATAGAAGAATCAATTACGCTGCGGATCCAGCAAAGCTAACTTGGTGTAAGAGACCTACAAAGTATTTGTGTGGCTGTGACGTCTGTCAAAATCATATCATATACACTCTAAAAAGTATTAAATACTCTTTTCATGTTGGACATACACAACCATTGTTTAACATACTGTACTGTTTATTCAATCCCTAGATGGGGATGTGTAAGAGGAGCTTTATAATGGAGGCAGAAAATGTCCAGCGTTGAACAGCTGATGATTACAGCTACAAAGAACTAATGAGTGCAGAAAACTAGCTTGTCACCACATTTAATGGTTGAAAAAAGATTGATAAGCATGACCTTTGTTGTGCAGCTTCAAGGATTATGGCAGACATTATGTCTGATCACAATACATCACTGGATTTCAACATTAAGCACAACAATGTTAAGGAAAAGCATTCATTTCAGTCATGACTTTTTCCAGCTAGACATCAACAGCCAGGAAGAATTTTTTTGGATCAGGCCTGTCATGTTAAAATGCACACCTGATTATCCAGTTAAACATATCGATGTTTGGTATGCCATCATGCTTTGCCGGATTTGGATTCATGACATTAAAATATATTAAAAACAAATAAAATAATGCAAACATTTTAAAAGATTACATTAACTGATGCACACTTGCACTTGCTACAGTAGCCCCGTAAAAACTAAATTGTGTCATCTACAAGAATTCACTGACAGCTGATACTGTAGGACAGAAGTGTGATGTATGGGCCATCAGGGTGTTCAAGGCTCAGTCACTTACAATTACAGTGTTTAATTATTGATGCCTGTGAGTATAGATAGGCCACATATAAGAGTGAAACATCAGCAATTCCATTGTTTTGGTCATACATTTTACCTGGTATCAATTTATAATGCTGGATACATAGCTACTGAACCTGTGGATTAGGTACCTTGTTCATGGGAATATTATTAACACCCTTGATTTGAGCCTGCAACATTGTGGATACAAATCATGTTCCCTAACCATTGTAACCACACTGCCTACTGACAGAATCACTTAAAATCTGCAGGTGACACTGTTGTGCAACAAATCATAATATAATGCAAAATTTATCCCATGCAAGCAAGTCACCCATATCTAGAAGGTGTGAGTATGATGTTCAACACAACAGATAAATGCAATAGACGTGGAGTTGATTTATCAGTCCCATATATACAAAATGAAATTTAAACAATCATATGAAGTGGAGGCACCTCCCTCAATAGAACATAGTTGCACTACAACAGCTATAGATTAGATACAGTTCAACTGTGGTTATTTGATATTTACCATATCAGTTGCTCATTAGATGTGAATGGTGCAATCCCATTCTTCATCTCTACCAACAGGTTAATGGCATTTGCCAGGGTTTTCTTGTTTTAAAGTTGCATCTCCCTAGACAAAACCCACATTTTAACTACATTATTCATGCCACAGACATGGCACTGCACTTCAAGTTTGTGTTCAGTCATAAAATCCGGATGCTGCATTTTTCTATTGTACATCCAGTTTCTGTGATTTCTGTTTTTTTTTTAGTTGAGCTTATTTACATCAGGTATTCTACATAATTTTAAATCCTCCTTTGGGAGTATAATGCCATGTTGACTACAGGTACGTTTTATGCTTAGGTCTTTGCTACATGCAGCCTTTACCCTTTGAAAGTGCTTGAGGAAAAAATGCAAGAAGCAATTTCATTGTATGATGGCATACTGTAACTAGCACAGATGACTTGGTCAGGATCCTGGAGTCACTGGAATTGATGGACTCTTGCATTTCCCAGCATAAAAAGTGGTTTCCATCATTTACATAATTACACTACAAAAGGTCCACTTTCTAAGACAGATTTGCTCCAAATGGCACTGACTTTAATAAACGTTTCCAGGAGGTGGTCCCCACCACACTGTAAATAAGAGGTTGCAATACTAACTTGTCACCATGAGCCCATCTGTTTTGCCTTATTATAATGTTTTATTCTTTCTACAGAATAAATCTGCAAGACCATATCTTTTCTTCCTCCAGTGTGAAGTCAGCAAAAGAGTTGTTACAGCAATCGTATTTCTTAGCAATGGCAAATAATGGCATACTGAAATCCCAGCATTTCTTAATAACATCTTCATAGCTTTGACTATGAAAAGGATGCTGTAGTGGAGGGGTCCCCTATCTGAATCGTGACATTTGGGGAAATAAGAAGTGGGTTATAGGGGGAACTTAACTTATATATATATATATATATATATATATATATATATATATAAGTATATATATATTTTTTGTTTTTTGTTTTTTTGTTTTTTTTAAATGACTTATAATTCACTCTTCATATGATGTCAGAATCCACTGTTTAGTCATACATATCAGGTGTTTTTGGCAAATCTGTTGGATTGTTCATCTACGTCTCCCTCTTGTGGAAATCCCTGAGCACTGCATTAACTTTAAACAAAAAATTAATCATATGTCATGCCACTACCACAAAGACTTAATGATACAGTTAAAAAGATTGATTTTTGAACATGCTATTATTCCAAGCAATGCACTCATTTATGTCTCCAAGCACCTCTCATGCAGTAGGCTTTTGAACACCTCAAACATGAAGTAGATTAGTCTGGTGTGAACAGCTCTCTTCATCTTACAAAAACGGACACACAGAGGCATGTTCATGTATATGTAGCGCTTTTTTGGTAGCTTCTGAGAGAATATGTGTTTTAGCTCAATCAATATCTTTGAAATATTTTGCCATTGTGGTATATTGCAATATATTTTTAGCAATATATATATACACATTTCTCAGCTTATAGTAGTATATCTCAGTTTCTATTTAACAGACAATTCAAGGCTGTCCTTTTTGTACCATTAAGTTGCACAATCACACAGAAAGGCTGCAGATTGTTTGAGGATGTAGCTTGGTGAATAGACATTGAAGTCCAGAGATACACTCTTCAAATTGTTGATTTTTGGATTTCGTAAAAAAAAAAAAAAACATAAATAATTTAAAATGATAGTTATTTCCTTGCTCATTCCACAGTGGTACAAAATTGTTTATGTTTAACATCTCAATCTGGGACTGTGGGAGATTGTCGTGATTTTCTCTCCATCAATTACAGGATCGTGGCTATAGACATAATGATGAATGTGAGCCAAAGTGAATTTCTCCTGGTCCTGGCTGTACGACGGGGCCGATTGATTTTTCTCCTGGCGCTCTTTTGATGATTAGATTTTATCAGGGACGTGTTGCCAGCGTGCTCTGCGTGTTATTAATGTGTTCGCTTCAGATGCTCTGTTTGAAGATCAATGTCCACTTTATCATTTCCTCTGAAGGCGCTTATTCTATGGCATTGATTCGGCAAAAATGAGAGGCCTAACACTAAGGACAAGCCCTTGAGATGAGTGATTATTGACACTACATGAAGGGATAAGCTGCAGCTCATTCAGGCTTAGTGCTGCCTGCGCAATCACAGGGTTTTTTATCAAAGCATTTAACGGGTCCTTAGTGCCCATGTGTGATACATGTGGCTAAAAAACTGTCTCTGTAAGGTTTGGGTGATTCTGGAAAGCTAAATTGTTAAACTGACTTCAGTTCAGTTTTATTTAGCATAAATGGCAAGAGATGGTCCGAAATTCATATTACTACCGTGGGTAGTTACACACTGAATATGATTTCGGATTTGCAAACAGTAGTTTACTTTGACTCAAATAACAACCAATGTAAAATAATCATAATAACAATAATAGAAGAAATATCCAGAAAGACTCAGATGGAACAAATTCATCCCATTATATTTCTGTTGGCCCTCTGATCCCCCTTACCCTGTTTTCACCTTTTACGTTACAGGCATTTAGCAGACGTTCTTATCCAGAGCAACTTACATATGTTACCATTTTTTTCACATCTTACCCATTTATATAGCTGGGTATTCACTGAGGAAATTCTGGGTTAAGTATCTTGCCCAAGGGTACAGCAGCAGTGCCCCAGTGAGGAATCAAACCAGCAATCTTTCGATTACGCGTCCTGTTCTTTACCGCTATGCTACACTGCTCTCCCATCCATGACAGAAGCTTGGACACTACACTGAATGCTGTCATCTGCCCAGATTGAAATGACCTCCCTCTGTAGTTTGTAGCACAGCCTCCAAGAGAAGCACTACAGTTATGCTTCTTGCCAATGAAAAAAGACAATGAAAAATCACCTGGAGCATGAACTGAATAAACCAGCTTGGTTCCAGTTCTACAGTGGAAAAAGCGTACTGCATTCCTTTTCCCACAAGTGCACCATATTGTAAAACTCAGAGAAATTCTCATACTGTATGACATGTATGTCTGCTATTGGGCAGCTGTGTTTAGCAGGAACCAACCATGACATTTATGGCTGTGTGTAGCTGTATAATATTGTATGTGAAGGGAATCAAGGTGGTATGATGGCCAAGAGAAGGGTATGAAACCAAAAGGTTCCTGAGTTTCAAGCCCCAGTGAGGATTGCCATATGCTGTCATAAAAAAAAAAAAAAAATCTTGAGCAAAGCACTTTACCCAAATTGCTTCAGCAAATATCCAACTGTATAATTTGCTGATAAGTAGGCTATGTACATTGCTCTGGATACGAGTATCTGCTAAGCAAATATTGACATAGGAGAGTCTTTGTCCCCACTTCCAAAACAAAAACCCATTCATCAGTCACATGGAGTGACACTGGCTGGTTGATATGCAAATTACTGATCACAGCCCTCTGCCATTCGTGTTTTATTCACTGGACTACCATACCATAGCGCATAGGTTGATAAATCATTTCGCCACTAGGTGTCACTTTTGAAACCTCACATTATTTGTGCATTTCACACTATCTAGCGACCTGAGAATCATGTAATCATATAAAGAATTCTTTTTTTTTTTACAGCGAATTAAAGCAACATCAAAAGGATAGGATTTACTATTTTAAAATATATATATCATTTTAATTGTTATTTTCATAAGTTTCAGTTCTTAATACTTTAACCTTCTTTTTTTACCACCAGTATAACACAGATTTTCCTCTGATACACAGGAAGCAAGCATTTCTGTGTCAAAGGTGTTTCTGTGTCCCGTAATTAGTAACTCCTCCCAGGTTCTAAGTCCTACAGAGGAGTATTGATAGGGATGCTTTTCCCAGTTCACACTGACCCAGTTGCTTGAGTACATCATGACATGCTAGCAGAAAAGGACTATTAGTGAGCTGCCCTTGTTCTAGTTCTAAAGTGGGAAAAAAAGGGGGGATGGAAGAGTACTCACAGTTAACAGGCAGCCATCAATAAATGGCCAGTTGTGGAGTTGTGGGCTTTTATTTATTTTTTTTTTCCCCCCAGAATTTCACTTGTCAATAAAGTGATGTCACAGAGGATGTGAGGATGTGAGTATGGCATGGAAGAGTCACTGATGCTGCACAGCTTCCTTTTTGCAGATGGTTTTAATTAAAGGCTAACCATAAGGAACCGAATGAGTTAACCGCACACAGAAATCTTCCTCCAGAAATCATGCTGCACAGCCTCGACACCCTGCACTAGAAATGAATTCTTATGTTTGTATGTACATACATGCTCTAGACTGATATCAGTATGATGGTTTCACTTATACATGCAGTGAGAATGCTGAGGGCATTGTTTGTGAGTGGAATAGCTTGTGCGTCTCAATGTGTTTGTGAAGGTGTGGGTGGGTGGATCGTGTGTCTGTGGGGAAAGGAAAACAGAGTTTATAAAAGAGGCTATGTGAATGATCTATTCTTGCTCTTTTTGAACTGTGGTGTGAGAAATTCAGAGAATGCCTCAGTATTCCAAATAAACTGTAAAATCATTGTGAAAATCACAGATCCACACATAAATGCTTCTATAATGAAGAGAAACATTCTCTCAGTCTTTATATAGTTTTAGAATTGTTACAGAAATTCTATTGTTTAAAGAAAATATTTTGAACATATAAACATGAAATACAACTCATATAAACATGAAAAAATATTACACTTACAAACATGTCTATCATCATAATGAATATCAAGCATATACAATGCATTTACCCTGAATCTGTAAAGTGATACTTTGCATGCTTTAATTATAATATGTGCAGAAAACATATGACTCGCATTTATAGATTACAATTCACCAGAATAGTTATACTTTATAGTATATTGCCACAAAGAGGCAGCAGAGAGTTATCTATGCAGTCCCACATTATTATGCTTGGCCAGATATTTTTGAGTTGGACTGCATTCTAATTAAAGTGATCAGTCAAATTACAAGGAAACCTAGAAACAAAGTAGATTGTTTTTATATACAATGGGGATAGTTCAAGATATCTTGGTAGAAGCACACTCTTGTAAATATATGAACATAAAACCATTTTAAGATGCCTTGCAGTACTCTGGATATTGGCAGCAGAATCTCAGATGGTCTGTCAGTGAGTTTACTGGTGGATATGAATGGTATGGAATTTAATGACAGTGTTTCCAAAGTTCCATGGTGTCTGCATGTGTGCATAGCAAACCATCCACTAGCTATTGGCTTTTCCCTTTTTTCAATTGAAAGTTATACATACATGGCTATTTTCCTATGTATAACAGATCAGTGTCTATAACTGGTCAAGTTGTTAAACCTTTTCTGGGAATAAGAATGAGTGTCAGAAAAGGATGCATAGCACAAAATTAAAAATCACACATATTAATTCATCTTATAGCTGTACTGTTCTGAAAACATAAAAGTGTAAACAACATTTTGGTATAAAAATATTCTACTACATGTCAACATGATGTTAGGGTATCTTCCTGTTGCAGAGTTTCTGACACATGCTATGCTTTGATTCTGCACAATTTGTGAATTTACCAAATGAGAGTATAAAATTGATCAGTTTAAATTGGTAGTTATATGGTCATTTGTTTAATTCAGTTGGAGAATCCAGTGTGTTTTTCTATTTTGTGGTCTTGTAATTGCTTGTCATGGTATTTCCATTAACATGTAACAGCTGGCCTTATTTGGTCTTAAGTGAGTGGAGTGTACTGCAATGTTAAAATTTGTTGAAATGTTAATGTTATCTGAAATAGTAGTAAAACTATTAGCAATACAAGCACTCTGTAGTAGAGCATAAAGCACTGCTTCTTTACAGAGCATCCATAGCTCTTCCTGTGAGAATCCGCATCAGTTCTTTAAATGACTCCCTTTCACTCCCTTCTCTGCCATAGTTAGTTGGGTATTGTCACAGGTGTTATGCGGTTTATAGTATGCCATTTACATACTCAGTGTCATTGGATAGATTACCAAGATGTTATTCTTATCTTGTAAGTCTCCACGGAAAGACCAGGGCTATATTTTTATAGATCAGTCATTACTAAGGTAATGGGAAAAAATGAAATTTAAAAGGTCAGACACAAGACAGTTTTACACATACAAACCATGTTCTGGAAACCTTCATTTTAACATGTTCAGACAGCTCCCAGAACAAATGACTTTGCTGCCAGAGGAAGAAGGTACTCTTCTCTAAAATATCCTTTATTTATAGGTACAGATAAGGCAAACATGAGTTCAAAAAGTCACCTATTTCCTCAAAGAATCATTCTAAGTGCTTCCTATAAGTGGTAAATATTTATGGATGCCTCCAAAGGGAGCTTCACCAGTGAGTTATCTGGGGTGTTGGACAGAGATACAGGAGTGTGTGGATAATAGTTTATTGTGATGTTAAACCTTATGGAAACTTGCATTGCTACTGTAAGGGGAAGCCTAGCTCTTTATGTAAGAACTAGCCTCCTTTTTCCCCATTTCCTTCCATCAAAAAGGTATTGTAAATGTCATGTATACTTTACTGTGCATTTTCATACTCATTGTCAATAGTTGCATCTTCAGTCACTGTTTCCATCATGTCAGCCTTACTTACATTCACAGCAAAAGCTGGGATTTACCATATAAAGGGTGACAACAAATAACAATTTAAAAAGTTTGACACCAGTCAGGTTGATTCATATGCTCTATCTCTGCAGTCTCCCTTTAACCCCCAGAAAAAAAGCTTGCCTTAAGTCAAACAATATGTTGTAACCATATTGTTGGCACAGGTCACCCCAAAGGAACTTGTCTGTTCCACTTTACTGTCTGACTGTCAGTTTCCTGCTTGAGAAGAGTGTGGACAGAGAGGAGAGACATTTCCAGGAAGAAGTATCTTTCTAGGGACAAAACTAATTAATGGCAGCTGGGGTTTTGTATGAAAAAAACTGGGGGAGAGTTTGGTTGGATATATAAGCATTTACATATAAATCTCCCTTGTATCAGAATGATAATGTATCTATCAATGCTCCGCTATAGATAGTATGAGCCATTACCTTGAGAATGCACATGATTGTAATGGTTATATTTACAGATCAATCAACTTAAATAATCTGTGATTAGTAATATCACTCATATTTAGATGTGGAAGGTAATCATTTGTTGTCCCATTAGAGCTAGCAAGCCTAGCTTAAACCAAAACCCAGAACTGAGCGCATTTTTACTGTCACTCAAAGCTCTGTGAATTGTGTTTTCACCCTCAGACCAAGTAACATTATTGACCCTACACTACACTATCACCTGCATAATACCAGGAATGGCCAGGTGTTAGACTCCAATGGTCATACCTTGTCAATATCCTCTTGTCTTTCACTTTCTAGTTTAATTACATGCAAATCAGGAGATGGAGCATTTTGCCATGTTTGATGGCAAATACCAAAGTGAATAGAAAAATAACCAGTTCACAGTTTTATACATTGCTAATCAACAGAATCTGTTTCCAAAGGGGAACTGTGCAAAGCCAAATCCTGCTGGAGCCTTTCTAGGCCTAGCTGGCCAGGCTCACTTTATATTGCAGTACCCTTATGTTTCACATTATTATCGAAATACTGTCAGTTTAAGGAGTTCTCAGCCTTTAATTTCACAAAATATATATTTTTTGCTGTCTCAGTGTCCTTTTATTTTGTGTTGTACCAGATCTTACAGGTTAAGGAAGTTGATGGCATCTTCCTGTTATTTCACCCCATCTTATAAACATTCAAATTTAAACAGGAAGGACTATTACAGACACTTTCTCCTGGCATCTGGTGTAAGTGTGCTGAAATGGGGTGATTTGTTAGGACTTTGATGATGGTCGTGCTTCAGATTCCACTGTTTTGAAAGGCTGTGTGTTCAAGAGCACTGTAATGACATTTATTAAGTCAAATCTCTTTGCAGTCACACTTGAATTTCTCAACCATTTTATTTTTTTCAAAACAACATAAATGTCAGTTTTTTATTGGTCTGGTACACAAAGAATAAATGCCTTGTTTGCATCCTATATTGAGTTTTTTAAACACCGAAATAAAATATGAATTGGCTGACTAAACTAGTTATGAATTTGATTAACAATGTACAAAATATGGTAGCCACAGGGTGGAACTCAGCATGGACATATACCCTTGTGTCATCATGTTGATCAGAAAGTGAGTGTGTCTGCTTACTTCTGCCTGTCCCAGCTCCTTCAGAAGCTGTAAACCGGTAATGCGTAACTGGCATGTGTCAAATATTGAGGAAGTTTGCGTCACAGTGAGATATGAGTGGAAGTTTTATTTGGTATTGTCTTTGTTTTTGTTTGATCAGCGGACCACTGACCATTTTAAATACTGACTTAATTCCTCCCAACCTTACTACATTGATTATTTATTCCCATTATTTATTTATATTGTTGTTTGCCCTTGCAAAAGACACTATAATGCAAGCAAAGACTATATTTATGCGCATTTATTAATAAATAAAGAAAAATCTGTTAAAACCTTTTTTAACTTGACAAAGTTATGGTTGCTATTAATTAGAATAGTTGTTGCGAGTGTGTTTTGTATGGCAGTACCCATATGTGTGGTTTCAGTAAAGCGAGTGCTGCACATTGTAACGGAACATGCATCTCACAGACGGTGCTTCTGATCTATGCTATCTTGCACTGGGATCAGTGAAACCACTGTTCTACACTTATCTGATTGTTCTTTCACCCTATGAGAACATTAGTCCAAAGGAGAAAAAAATCTGCCATCTATTCAAAGCACAAGAAATAGACCTCTACTGGCAAATATGCTTTAGTTTTTATATTTTGAAAATACAGATCAATTTTTGTATAAATTTCACTAAACTGCAATATCAGTTGCTAAATTGAGAAGCATAATTTAATAAGTTGATTTTTCCTCATTTGGTGCTGAAGTTGTATCATTTTTACTACGTATATGTACATGTTTAAAACTTTAAATAGGGGTTGCCTAACACTCAAGACCAATGTAGCAGTGAATCCCCCCACTGCCAATGGTTACCTGTGTAATCATTCATTCTATTTCACTTGAGCTGTGCTACATCCATGAGGTGAACAGTATAATAGAATGGCATGAGAGGACAGGCAGTGGGCCCCTCTTGAGCTATATGGCATGAACCAGCCACACTCATCCATGGGAACAGGTGGAGGAGGTATCCAGACTGGGCCCATGCTTTCTCCACAACAGAGTAATGCAATCTTGCAGACATGAATAGAGATTTGTTACAGCATTATATCTCCATATGCTTTTCTTTTTAACAACAACTGAACACGAAGTAAAAGAGTACACCTGGGACAGCTGCAATACACAATCTCATCCAGTAACTAAAGACTTGATCAAAGGGGAGTGTAACTCACCATACCCAGCATGCAGTCTTTAGTCACAAGGGCTCAACCAAAAACTCTAAAGAAAACTCCAACTGAGCATGACCAACATCAATGGGCAAAGTCTTGTGCCTGTAGATAGAATAATCCAAACACTAGTGAGGCTCGGCAGCATGCAGGTAATCTGAGGCAGAAGCCAAGACCACAACAAGGTTCCCCAGCTGCACATAAGACAGAGGCAGCAACTGACAAAGTCAACAACAGAATTTAATGAGCTCAGTTAAAGGGGGGGGGGGGGGGGGGGCAACACCCTAGAGCAATGTCAAGGAGGTAGAGTGGGTCACCACCTCCAAAGGCAGGAGATTGCCAGAACTACTATATACTATACCGATGTATGTTCTTTGTCCAGTGGAGATATTTGAGAGAATTTTAATCTATCAAAGTTTTTTGCATGTATTTCCTATTAACCTCAGCAATGATTACACAGACACACAAAATGGCTGCCACTGTATTTCCTGTGAAGTTAAGCAATACTCTGAGTATTTTATTGAGTGATGGCACAAAACATCAAACTAGTACTGCAAGGCAGCCCAAGAGTTTTGAAGGTCACGTTCTTTATGTTGAGGAGGGAAAAGAGGAGGCTGCTGCTACACAATGGGGTTATACATTGCTGATGACATTGTGCCAAATTCCTAAAAAGAGACAGGAAGTTGATCTCATGGATGTAGCATTTCTTCTTCATTTAAATAGAGCATAAAGTAATTTAGTCAAATCATTAAATGCCCTTTATTTAATGATTTGACTAAATGATACAAGGCACTACGGTATAATCAGTGTGAAAGTGATTGTTTTGTTGTTTGTAACCAATTGAGAAAAGCAGTCAGGGTCAAGGTGGGGGAGAAAAAGATGAACAGATGGTTGTATCTCCATTGCTGCTCAGAGAGCAGGCTCCTATGTGATCTCATATTATCCAGGTTCACAGGTGTGAGTGTTTTTCCAGTCATCCTGCAGGTCACCCTCGCACTCTCAGGTAACAGCTCTCTCTTAGGTGACCCGGGGGTCCCTTAAAGTATACCACTGAGCTATCCAGGTGGACAGGCTGAGCCCAATTTTTTGTTATTCTGTTTTCAGGGTCAACGATTTTACTTGGTCTGAGGGTGAAAGCACACTGCACAGAGCTTGGAGTGACTGGAAAAATACACACAGTGCTGGACTAAGTTAGGTGAAAAAAATGAAGGAATCACACATGTTTGTGTTAGAATGTAGGCCTGACCTGCATTTCTGAAACTTTGAAACACAAAAGTTGATTTTATTTTCTCCCACACTGACACAAAGAACTGTTCTATGCAGCTACTTTATAAGCAGCATGTAATAACATATTTTTTTAATGCTGTGATTGTAGGGAATGCATCATAAAAGCATGCAAACAAATTATACAACTAACCTTTCTATTTAACACTTAAACAGGACAAAAAGCAAATGAGATTGATGTGGTTACCACAGCTGCTTGGTGGTGGTTGGCCTGTTGGTTGAGGTCATGAGGACACTGAGAGAGCTGTGCCAGCTCCTACAGAGTGTGAAAGGTCACATTAGGCTCGGAACAGCATGGGGATTGTGGACTGTTTTTTTTTTCTTTCCTGAATGTTTAACTTTTTAGTGATCCTCCCCTTATCCTTGTCTCACCTGCAATTCCATCGCTACCGCTGTTACCAGCATTCTTACCAGCATTCAACCTGAAAAATTTTGTCTTTCACTTTCAAAATTCTATAATGATACAGAATGCCTCCTAATTCTCTTCCATCTCACAGGTATGCTCCTCATGTTATAAAACACACTTTTTTCATGCCTTCTGCTTGGCATTTTAGAAGTACCTCTTGATGTTATCAGCTAAGTATAATCTGCCATGGTATTGGCTTGCAGTCAGGGTGAAGAATGATATCATCAGTGTCAGCACATTGTTTGGTCCTTCCTCCCTGTACCAGGACTGTCATTCGTTGTTGTCCATGGGTGTTGACGTAAGACCCCACCATGCTGGTAACCTTCACTTGAGATGATCTGCATTGCTCAATTGTTAGTAGGCATACACTGATCAGAATTATTTCCAAAGGCCTCCACAGATTTCATGGCTTCACAGGTTCAAAGACTTAATGACATTTGGCGAGCATATCAATTGATATGAAAATACAAAACACCATCCTGCCAATCTTATATTACGTCTGTCAAATTCCTCACATTAAAGATGAAAGTATTTCTTTCAACATTTATTATTTTGGCTTGCAAGATGACTCACAAAAACATCTTCAATAGCTAGCTATATCTACTGTACGGTGGAAGAATGGTTGGTTTGTATTCAATGGTGAAATATTAATATTTAACGTCAACATATTTTTCCAATTGGTATGATGTGACATGGTGCATAACACATTGCTATAAATGCTTTGGAGCAGGCCCAAGGCAAACTTTGTTTCAATACTGCAAAATGCCAAGTTGCAGATACCATCAGCATGCAAAGGTCATGGCAAAAGCCATTAGCAAGCCCAAGTGTGATCTGAGAATGAAGGGGAAGAGCAAGAGGAACTGCAGCTGCTTTTCCTTTTCCTGTATAACAGTTTGTTCTTTTCTGTTTGTAGACTTAAAAAAAAAAAAGTTGTTTCAGCAATGACATAATTGGCCCAGTTTACTTTATATTTGTGTTTTTTCATGACATGCTTTTTTTCTTTTAATAATTGTTTGTGCCTAGTTACAAACGAGTAAACTATAGGACAGTAATGATATCCATTTGTGGACCTTATAACAACTTATAACAATAAACAATAAATATGTCAAAAACAATTATATCATCATGCATCATCATAAACATGCATGTCATTTATTCCCTCAGTGGACAGTGACAGTGGGATCGTGGAGAAGGAGACGACAAGGTCGTTAGATGGTTTTTACTGAGCCGGTTGCTACAGGCCTGTTTTAACACTTCTGTGGCTGTGCTGAGTTTCTCCCCGCAGACTTCGGTCCTCTATCTTACAATCAACTTCCCTACTTCACCTTCATAAGAATTCAAGGACTTTTAATCAAAATTAATATCTGGCTTTAACTGGGTAAATGAATGTACCTCATCCTTTGTAAATATTTGTAAAGTTTAGGCTATATGTGCAGGTTACACAAAATACCTTTTCTAGTCCCAATTAGATGCGGAGCTGGTAGACAGTAGTGATCTCGGGTATTGATTTCTCCTCAGGTCCCATTTAATTTGAGTCATTACATGGTTATGAAGCGAATCGGATGTTATACCAATGATAATCAACTGCTGTTTGTAAGGCTCCTCTAAAATTTGCATAAATCAGACAAAATCTAGCCCCTACGACTCCCGCTGGAAATATAGATATCTTTAAATTATTTGATGGACATTCCCGGCTGCAGCGGCCCTGGGTGTTCTTCTCTGATACTGTCTGTAGCTCACGTTACAAGGAAGATTTTCTTCCTCATTTGCTAAAAAAGTTGTGACCTACACGCGTTGAACAGGACCAGCTAGACAAGGGCGAGGCTGTATTTGGTTCCTGAAAGAAACCCTGCAGTTGTGTTCTACACAGCGATCCAGCACGCTGTACGGACATTATGTTATTCCCGGGTCCATGTTGAAGTTTTTTTTTTTTAAACCAGACTTTTTTCGCCTGGCTGGGTCATTTCAGGGCACTCGCCGCATCCGCTCAACGCCGTCGTCGTCACACACACAGGTAACAAGACGGACTAAACCTGCCGCCGTGATTGTTTTGGGTAATATTAACTACCATTGGTGTGCCAGAAATTTCCATCTCGTTTTAAGTTGCTGGAATATGCGTGGTGTTGTGGATATGTAACGTCAACAATTCGTGTCAGTGGGGGGAAAATAGTTGTCGGAAAAAGTGACGTTCTTTTAGATAACGCGAGTCGACCGACATTTTCTGTCAAGATCAACAGTTTCACATCTGGATTTCACGTCATGAAACGCGTACTTTATCGATGGGCACACTTTTGCGAGCGTGCTTAATGAATATTAGACGTTGTAAGTAATCATTTAATGGCCATTTAATGTGGTCTAATGTCGACGAAAGTGAAATAATTTGACATAAACTGGGTGTCTACTGTACGTTGGGGTGTTGATGTCGTGTATGCATGCTTGATGTACAAAGAAAATGAAAAGGTTTGTGTTTTGTACATTCGTGCATCAGACAAAAGTAGCTTGGCATATGTTTGCATTTACTGCGAATATTTTTCGTTAGCATAGTTGCAACCAGAGCTGTCGTTTTAGCTGTACATAAAAATACCGAAATGCCAAAGTCGAATGATCCAGAATGATGACACAGTTCCAACTTTCTGTTAGACAGTGTTTGTGTGTTTAAAGAATGTTAACGTTGTTTTGCCTACTTATTTTAACGGGCATCTAAACTGTGATGTTTCACTCATTGCGGGTAATCGAGGGGAGTGATGTGGCTCACTTTCGTTTCATGTACAGCAACGACTTTAAACTGTAGATATTTGCTTTTAAGTTCTGAGTGTTTTTTTTTTTCACAAATTCGTTTTCTGTTAGAATTGGAATGACGCTGTCACACTTTAAAATCGTGTCTTTAATTTGTTTTAAATAGACGACCTTACGAGGTGATTAATACGAACAGTAACATTTAACACATAACGCCTTGTTATCTCCTAATGTATTTTGTACGAATCTTAATTCTTATCTCTGTTGCCACAGCCACAGTGCTTTAAAGAGCGAATCTGCTGTGTAGGGAATTGTGAAATTTCGTCCTCACAAAGTCCAGTGTTATGAAAGAGTCGGGTTAATAACAGGACGCTGGACATTTTTAAACGATGAACAATTCAGTGTTGGGTAATAATTTGGATTTGTCGTCCTAAAGGACCTAAAGGAATTCGGCAGACGCAGTGAAGACTGAGAATGTAACGACAGACGTGTTGTAGATAACTTACGGAAAACCCCCCAAAACAAATGTGGGGGCCTACGTAACCGCTTCGTGAAGTGCAACGTGAAAATAAAATGGATTAAGTTGTCCGCCCGGGGTTGCCGTAGATAAAAAAATTTCTCTGAAAGCAATGCATCAGAATTCTGGGAAATCGGAGATTCTGCAAGGGGTTATTTCAGGTCAAACAGTATTCTTTTTGCCGTTAATGTCACAGTTTTAGAAAAAAATGAGAGTTTTCAGGACGTCGTCAGTATTTTGATAACCCGTTTGGAAATCAGCTGTTGATATTATATTTTGATACTGTAAAGGTTGGTAATTAACTCAAACCTACGTACTGCGAGGTGTCGGAAAGTAAATAATAAGGACACAGTGTGCCAGGTCGAACCCTAATTTTTTTTACCCGTAGACAGTAGCCTAGCTATTTCTAATTGACTGAACACATCGACTTAAAAGGGCATGCTGTCTCATGCTGTTTAGCTTCATAGCCTCTGCTGAACTGTGACACGTGTAAATGTGTAGGCTACAGCCGAGTTCTGGACTTGTTCCAAATGTTATCGATAGCTCTGTGCGTGGGATATGTTGATTTAGCCTCGTCAAACGCGGGTAGCTGTTAGAGAGTAAGTGTTCTTGTTGCAGTTTGCAGTGACATTTCAACAACACATTGCGTCATTGTAAAGCGGTTCTCTTCTCAGTGTTTTAATTTCAACCCTGAAAGTATCACTGTGTTCTGTTTGTTAAAAATGAATGACCCATATTTTGACAACTGGTTATACACTTACTTTGCTGGCAACAGTTCTGGTACATTGGTATCACATTCCTGAGACAAGATTGCTATTGAGTATATTATAATATAAGGGAACTGTCAGTCTATTGGTGTAAGACAGTCTTCTAGTCATAACTGTTTTTTCCAGCCAGTGCAGACGCAGACTTTGCAGAAAGATAGTCATCTCGATAGAACTTTATAGCAGTCAGAGTGAAACATTGTCAGAGTGTTCCTGAATACTGTGAATTGCTGTTTTTGTATTTTATTGGTTTGTAACATCAGCGTTTCATGTTGGGAGACTTTCCCTGTTTGAGCATCCAAATCTGATTGTTAGAGGCATGTTATTTGCGCGTAGGAGATCTAACGGAGCGAGTGTGTTTGGGTTGAGGAGATTCGGCTGTAACTGATCGGACGTCTGTGACTGAGAGATTTTTCTCTGGCATTCGCCATTTTAGGGCCTTCTAATCAACATTTGTTTGTGCGTCAAATTAGGAGGATGGTCTGGAGATACAGCGTTTGCCTTGGGTTGGAGTGTACTTCGAGTCAAACTTCTGCTGATTTAACAGTTAACTTACCTCAAATAAAAGTAAACTGTTGCGCGATTCGCAGTGTGAACTTTGGCAAAAGGTATTTAACGGGTGTTAATTGAAACATTTCCCTTCATTCCTCATTTCCCCCCTTCATTCATTGCTGTAGCTTTTTATCCATTTCTCTCCCCAGCCACACATACTTCTGTCTCAGGTGGTTCAGGAGGACGCATGGTGCCTCAATGGCAATTTTCGATGGCAAGTGGCAATTATATTAACTGACTGGCTGTATAACAATAATAATGGGTTTATATTCACAATTAGCATATTCTTGCTTATATTATTGCTAACTTTATTAATGGTGATCATGTTTTATGAATAATAATTATCAATGATAAAGGAAATAAATTATTATGGATGAATTGTGCTTGACTGTGGCCAGTGTGCCTGCAGAACCAAGCTGGAAAAAAGCTAGAGTGCTTCAGAGGGGCATAAGTGAAAGAATGAGTTGTATCTTTTTAACTGCACATCTGAGTGGAATCACATCTGTATCATCAAGTTGTTTGACAGAATTGGAGTCACTTTAATGTATGGTCTTAGCATGTGTGTTCAAATGCAAATGTTTCCGTTTATTTTTTCTATTGCACGTTATCTGTTTGGGCTCAGGTATGGTTTGTGTGTGTGTGTGCATGTGTGTGTTTGCATGCATATGTGTGTGTGTATATATAGCTGATGGAGGGAACGGTGATGCTGGCAGTATTAGCAATAGTTTTATATTGTATGTCACAAACGGGAGATAGCCAAGTGTAACTATTTGACTTTCTCAACATAGTTAAAGAAAATCAGTGCAGTGTAAATAATGCAAAATATATAATTTTGTACATAGTGAAAAATTTATAGTGTAAGTAAAGCAGATCGCTAACTTCATTGCCTGCTCACTCACTCCCACCTAGGTGAAAGGTAGCAAGCCCACTAGATGACATTATACCACGGCTTGGTTAAACACTCGTTTCTGATTGGCTGGAGGGGTGTGCATTATTTCCTAGTAAATGCATGGTAATAATGCACGGCTATGAAGTAGTGCTAGTGAAAGTGGCCTTATCACTGTTCAAAATTAATACACAAGCTCGTTCAACTTTACTGAAGATTCCATTTACAACCGAACATAAGGGCAACATTGTAATAATATTAGATAATGTTACAGTTAACAGCAACAACATAGCTAGAGCATCAGCAAAGTGACATCGCCCATACACCATGACATTTGCCACTTAAAATAGACAATTTCTCAGAAATAACATTTAACCTTTTTTGGCAAGAATGGAGACTTAGAGACTTGGATGAAAACCAACCTACTGGACAGTCCAAAAAAAGGAGGTGCACCTGTCAAAAGAAAAATTAGGGAACAAGTGGAAAAATACAACAAAAGGCATAAAACCATCAGTGAAGATGAAATTAATAAAATAGAGGAGAGGAAACATGAGGACAACACAAAGAAATCAACAACATGTGCAATCAGGGTTTTAAGAGACTGGGTAGTTGAAAACGACGAGAAGCGACGAGAAACATTGAATCATTAACCGCTGAGGGTCTTAACAAGATGCTGCAGTCCTTTTATGCAACAGTTCAAATGTCAGCCAGACAAGAGTACACAGTCTCAAGTTTTTTGGCCCTGAGAAGAGGGCTTAGACAATATTTTTCTACGTTTAACATAATAGATGACAAGGAATTCAAACCCAGCAATGATGTCTTTAAGTCTGTAATAAAAAAAATACATACAAACTGGTAAAGACAGGAGTGTACATCATCCCCACATCACCAACTAGATAACATTAAACCAAAGATTGTTTGTTTAGAATGAGAATTTATAGAGAATTTCTGCCCAGTAAATCTGCCTAGCTGTCTTGGTAGATGATTGCACTGGTTTACTGTTCTTTAGCTTGCTTGGGCTTACTGGTTGACTGGAAAGTTATAGGAATCTGCTTTCATTGTCCTGTATATTAAAACACTGGTGCTAACGTATGCTATGCGCTTGTATGTAGAAATGTTATTTTGGTATATTTAGCGAAATATTCTAGAGACAAATATTTGCTTTCAGTCCAGATTATTATTATTATTATACATTTACAAAACATACAGTGAAGTGTAGAATGTTTGTGAAATGAAAAATCCATTGTTTTTGTCTGAGTGGATGACCTGGATGTGCTTGCTTCACTGGATGTTTATTGGAAAAAGTGATAAAAAAAAATAGAATAATGTTGTACACTGCATTTAAGTCTTGTAAATGCATTTCCCACTTGTGTCAGAGCACCAGAGAGATCAAGAACATGAGAAAGGGACTTAAATTCCAGTTTTACATTAATTTACTATGTCTCGGCCTCAAGGCTGTGATTAAAATTTTATTTCATGATGAGCATAACATCTCTGAGATGAATCCATTCAACTATGAAAGACCAGAGCTGGAGACATGACGTATTCTGGGGAATGGGGTGTTACTTTTGTGTGTGTGTGTGTGTCTGTGTGTGCATGCAGGCAGGTCATTTTAAGCACAGTGCAAGGTTATTCGTGAGGGATTCCTGTTAGACCTCTGCTTCCCTGTACTTTATTGCTGGGAAACATTGGCAGTGTGAGGAATTATGTAACTTCTTGCTGTTTCTCCTGGGTGACATGACCACTGTCCTTTTGCCAGTCGCAAAGGGTTCAGAATCTCGCTCTTGGGAAATGCTGTGCACGGTGCTATCTGGCTGTCCAAGACGCAAAATCTCAGTGTTGGATGAAATGCATACTAAAGAAGGTGCTAGTTAGCATCAGTTTTGTGGTTGTCACTGCAAATAACAGAAAATATGCAAACTCATCAACATAACTGTGAAATAACTTTACAGCCTTTATTTGAGGTTGAAGAAGTCTAGCACAGTGGTAAAGAGCAGGGCTACTACCCTGAAAAGTTGCAGGTTCATTTCCCTATTGGGGCACTGTACACTGCTGTATTACTGCACAGTACATAATCTGCATTGCCTCAGTAAATATTCTGCTGCAGAAGTGGATAACATGTAAAAATTTTAAGATTTGTAAGTCGCCTTGCATGTGAGCAACCTCACATTGTCTGACATGAGGTTTGTCTGAGGTTATTTATCATCCTGTGCTGCCAGAATTACTGTACAATGTGCATCTCTAAAATCCACCTGCTTGTAATACTGTTTGTTGAACAGTTCTCCACTTTGTGTACTGCTCTAGATTTGGCAATGGCAGCATCTTCCCAAGAATGCATTTTGGCCTGATTCCTTGATTCCTACAGTAAATTGAATGCTGATCTCACAAAAGCTTTTCCAGATTTAAGCACTGAAAAGACCACTGAACAGGCTATTCAGCACTGATGTCTGAGACACCAAGCAACCGTGCACTCCATGTTGATGCTGGTAGCAATTCCATTGTGAAATTGAGAACTCAATGGCATCTTCCTGCTCTAGGACAGCTGTCCACATCAGTTATACTGTTTTGTCAAGAGAAATGGGACCAGTAATAAAACAGGAAAGATGAACAAAACACTAAACACCAAAAGACCTCAGAATACTTCTTTGTGACTATGTGGTTGTAGATTTATTGTGAAAGAACAGAACAAAAAAACTTTGACCCAAAGCTTTTGTCTACAACTAATTTAATCAAACAAAATTTAATCAAAATGTAAAACCTGATCAGATGGCAGCATTTACAAACTTCGCTGATTGACACATCTTTAAGACTGTAAGTTCTGTAGGACTTTGAATTTGTTTACCAACTGAATTGTAGTTGTAGAAAAATATTTTGCATATAATGTGAGCCCTACAGTTGTTATTGCCAGTGCATTTCATTCCTCAAGGGTAAAGGCCCGCTGGTGTAAATAGATAATTCAAGAAATTCATTGAATAATTATGCCTGTTATTCTTACCATTTATCCAAGTAGATGTCAATTTATATGTTTTGCAAGATTGTCTCAAGTGATAAAAACACATGTTATTGAGGCTATACTACAAAGATGTCTTTCTTAGTTGTGTACATGGTTCCAGCTAGACTTTCTGCTCAAGTTTTACCAAATACAGCCTTATTAATCTTTTATGAATACACAGGCAGTGAATTGAGCTAGGGTGCACCTGCTCCCCATTTTAATTTGCATCCAGTTGTTTGTGAAGGTCTGTGGAATGTGTCATCAAAATTTTGTTATTGGTCACATGGTACAGATGTATAATTAGATTTTTCCTATTTTAACAGATAGGTCAAGTTCTTTTAAAACAAACCATTACTTGTTACTATTAAACTATAAAACACATTTTTCCTTGTCTTTGTACTTCAGGTACATTCATAAACAGATTAGCCTATAAGCAAAGGTCTTTGAGTCTGTCAGAGCTTGGTTAAAAAAATGAGGCTTATAAAGCCTCATGTCATGCCATGTCAAGTTTATAAAACTTGATAAATTAGACCCAAGTATGCTTTCCAGTGCAAATGCCCAACAAGTAAAAGCAGGCATAGAACAACATTGCTTTTGATGCCTGGTTTTAATGTGGGGTAGATCATTCATCCTACATCAGTGGTAGCCCCTCCAGCATCTAAAATATTAGTTTCATAGAAAAATTAACCCTAGAACCATGGCCTTAGTCCAGTGAGCTGTCAGTGAGCCTAAGATTACTGAGGTGGTAATTTTACAGACATGGTAATGTGGGAGTAGGTATGCTTCAAACTATATTGGAGCTTACAATGTTTTGGCAGTTATAGCTATTTTTGTCAAGCACCATAATAATAACAACAATGATCTGACTAAAAACAATAACGTGCTTTTGCACAGCTATGGTGCTTTGTCCTCTGCCAATGCCAATTATAGCTGCTGCGTATAATATGTATGGGCAGAGCGATGGACTTGACCTTTCAAAACAAACTTTGTAGCTATAAAGTTGCTTTTACGATAAGATATCATATGGTTTCATCCAAGTCTTGAGTTCATTCCAGGAAAGTGAGTATGCAGCATGCTCTTATGTGAACAGGACATTTGGAAAATTCCAGCGCTGCAGTTAGCTTTATAGATGCTAAAAATGCAGGGGTTCAACCAGTGTTAAATAAGTGCGTCTTTACCGTGAATATTCTTCAGATTCTTCTAAGGAATTGCTTAATAAACAAACTGAATCCATGCAGGCTGAAATGTTACCTGTGTTCATGTTGCTATTCAGCCAGATGAGACTGCACTGAAAGCCTTACAGTATTGTATACAGTGCTGCTTTGATAGACATACTGACGTAGAACATTTTCGGGTTTGACCTCTGTATAAACTGTCACATGGGGAAATGGTGCTGTTATCGGAGTTGAAGGATCATTTGTTCTGTTACTCTGACATTGATTCCTACTAGAAAGTGATGAAAATAATGATTATATCATTTTATAATGCTAAAATTGCACTTGTGGATTACATTTTAGAACAGAAATGCAATAATAAATAAAAAAATATATCCTTGTACTCAAAAATTCAACCATATAATATACCTGAACATTACATTGTGAGTAAATTCTCAACTAGTACAGTTTTATTCTACAAAGTATGAGTGTCAGTCAGGTATTAGATGGTCCCATTCTACCTCTGTGTATGTCAGTTACTCAGGGATTAAATCTGGAACTTGGCAAAGGTGGTTTCTTTGGCATCATTATGCCAGGCATAGGTCATGCTTTGTTTAAGAGATAAACTGGTGGATCCAAGTGGGGCACTGTCAAGGTCTAAATTGCCTCATATGCCTCATAAATCTGTATTCAGATGACTCTATACTCATGTCTCATGTGGAGAAGAGAAATCTTGTGTATAATGTTTTAAAGTGTCAGTAAATGGCTTAAAAAAATAAACTGTCCTTTCACCTAGGGAGAGCATAATCGATTTTATTGGGCTTTTAGCCAAGACTGAATAAATCCACTACTACCTCAATTGAATGTAATCACACAGTGATAACAACTGAAACTAAATCAGGACATATCAGAAAAATATACCCCAAAAAGTTCTCAAAAAGGTTAATTCTAGGAAAAGGGTTTTTGTATTTTGTTAAGAAATCAGTTTCTTGACAAGGAATCTATGAAGATGCCAGCACGTGCTCTAGTTTAGTGTCATTGATTACATCTGCACATGTCCTGGTACAGTATGCTACTATATTAATTTGCATAATTACTATATAATTTGTTTCTGTTTTCGTTATGTATTCGCCACGTCAAGCTATCAATTCTTGTGATTTTAACTGTGCTCTTAATGTTTTATGCTTACAGTCAGTTCGAGTGGAGAGGGGAAGGTGTTGCTAGTTAGTGTATTGCCTTTAACTGTCATTCCACCAGACAGTCTACCACCTTCTAGCACAAGTTAGATTTAATTCAAAAGGAGAACTTTTAAAACAAGTACATTAAGTGCAGTCTTCAGCAAAAATGCATTTATCCTATGAGGGGGTAGTGGTTTAATAAAAAGGAAAAAAGCATTCCTTTTTACTCCACAGAAAGAAGGATTAATACTCTGTTCATTAATGGTATCTATTGAAATTGCAACATCTCATTTGATTCTCCTGTCACCTTTGATAAGTGCAGAGAAAGAGAGCAGACCATGCCTAGGACAAATCATCTGCACATGGAGTTGCTTCATGAACCCTTTCATTGAAATATATGTCACTTTGGGTTTATAAAACAACCGCTTCTGGTTTCACAAATGACTTCCAGTATTTACCACACCCTTCTCTCTTACAGCTAAATGAATACAGACACATTTTCAGGGATTCATGAAACTCCCATTCTGGGACTTGTATCCAGAGCAACTACAAAGCAGATACAGATTCTACAATGGCAGAGACAGATACCGCCACAGATGCAGATTGACGGTTTTTTTTCACCCACAGCAAAACTGAAACTTCATAAATATGATTCTTCTGCCATGATGAATTAATTGTGTTTAGTGATCAAAACAACTGATTAGCTATTCAGTCACCTAAGCCACCTCTGACACTGTTTTGTTGTTTGCAAGAAGACAAGCGGGAATGATCTCATTTAAGTGTGTTGGTAAATTCATATTTACAAAACTGGCAAGTGCTGTAGTAAAATAGTTTTAACTTAATCGGCCAACAAGTCGCTTGAAAGTACATTGCTATTTAAACAACAAATTTATGGAGCTGAAGTGCACAGCTGAAAAGAAAAAGAGCTGAAGACATAACGTGAAAGTCTGACGGCCTCAGTTGCAGGTTGGAGGAGCCCCTGAATACGCAGGGAGGGAGAGAGAACACTTTGTCCTCGCCAACTTTTAACGTCCTGGAATCTAAAGAATTCAGCTCGTAGTTTTAAATGAATGTGACATCAGTTGCTTGTGGGTTTGTGGCACAGCACAGCTCAGCTGGTGAGTCTAGTTTAAGGAATGGTATTTTCTCAGAGAGGTAACGTAAAACGTTTGTTTGTCACTGAGTTGTTTCTTTTCCTGTTGTTTGTACTAGCTTTTTTTTCTGTATCAAATTTTTGGCAACGGGTTTGCTCTGGCGGACCAATCAGTGGAGGAGGTTGGAGCAAACAAATCTTTGTCAGCCTATTGCTGACCTAGTTGCAAGTTGGCAGCCTGCTGGATTCCCCTAGAAACTCGTGTGGCAGGTCTGTTGGAAGCAGGGGGAAGGGGTAGGAGGGATTTTTTTTCTCCCTTGTAACAGTTTATATAAGCTTGGAGTTTTAACAGAATCTTTACTATTTTATTTCAGCTGTGTAGTGAAAGGCAGTGTGTAAGTAGATATTTGGAAAGATTGCTTCCATAGTTAGGGTCTAGATTACCACATTGTGGTTGCTGGATTTTATGTTTTCTGTGGCTCTGCTAAGTAACCTCTTATATGAAATCATCCCCCAATCCAGCTGTCTGTACTGCCTGAGCTCTGTCATTGGCAGAAAACCTGACATTTACTGCTGTTGGAGTGTTCCTTGTACATACTTGATGACAATTTTGAGAAAATGACATTGTATTTTTTTATGTTGTGGTTTCAGTCTTGTCTGCAGTTGTGTGCTGGTAGCTGCTTTCTATGGGCCTTTAGTCCACAGTGCCAAAGACCCAGGGTCTCTCAGAAGTAAAATCATAGCAAACATTTGTGTTACCATACGACATTCATTATACATGAAACAACCTCTGTTATACAGCATTTTTTTTTGACTGCACAGTTATAGTTGACTAAAATAAGACTGAATTAAAGCAATGCTTCTGATGATATTGTACTGTGTATTTATGTAGTGAAACATTTCTGTAGTGGTCTTCTTATCCAGATAAAGTGTATACATCCGTGTATAGTAAATTGTAAAAGCTTTTACCCTGCAGTGTAAATAACAGTTCATACCATTAAGAAGGAAATGTTCTTCACCTTGGACAAATGCATAAAGGTGTAAATAATACAACTAACATGAAATAAGATAAATGACAACATCAGCTGAGTGATATTAATGCTGATGATACTGTATTTTTGTCATTCACAAGAGTAATACTATTTGAAAAGCCAGAAAGGTATTATATGTATGAAGTGAAGTGTCAATTTTATTTTAAGACAAAAACAGCATTTTGTCTGAATTGGTATCTAGTGTAACTGTTTCTAAAGAGTTACAGACACTGTAGTGTGGGCGAGCTCAATCTGACGTTGATAAACTGCAGTGTGGTGTTCCTATCACAATGGCGGTGGTAATGCACGCTGGCCTTGAATGAAGTATCTCCGGCTGTATCAGTGTTTCTGGCCTAATCAGGCTTGACATACATTATCGAGACAGTCATTTCCTGCAGAGTCCTGCAATGACTCCTGAAAACACTTGTATATGAGTGCTTCCCCCCATTAACTTTGTAACTGAGCTGCACTGGCTGTCCTTTATAGAAAGGCAGTTCTGTCATCTTAAGGTGTTTCCATTGCACAGGCTGTTTCTCACACACGAGTCCTGCACCGTATAAATACACCCATCACTGACCCTAGTTACATAGCAGAAGGAAATCTCAATCAACATCTCAAGCGAATGCCGGATACTGTTCTGCTAATATTAAAAAACAGGGAGCTAGGGCCAGCTTCTGTTGTTGTACAGAAGATATTGCTGTATTCCTTATGTTGGTCCTGTTGCTGTGGTACTGCTGTAGAAGAAACGTAGAATTATGTGAATGGTTAAATATAGCATATATGCCATCTCAAAAAAAAAAAAATAAATAAATAAAACCATCTGAAAGCTGTACACGTGGCAAAATACAGACTTGCAGAACCCTTAGCAGAGATGATGAGAGTCATTTCTACTGTGGCACTTTTCTTGCAGTGTTTCACATGCAGAATCCTTGCATGGCTGTGCAACCCATGACAGTGATATAACAAAAAGGTCAATATTGGCAGTTCGCAGTTCCCTGCATAAAACAGATGTCCAGCCTAGTGATATTTTTTCCTCTCCTCATTTTATTTATTTCATTTTTCTTTTTTTTTTTGAACAGCTGACTGCAGTATCCTTAAGCCCCTGCTGTTGTCCTCAATTGCCCTCCATGCCCCAGCATACATTGGGCTGGTATTCTGTACTGTCAGACAATGGTTAATGCCTGTTTTTTATACTGGTTCTGGGTGAGCAGGCAGTGCTGTGTATCTTTCACTGTAATGCTGTTCTACATGCTTTTTTGCCCCTAAAAATGTGTCCTTGTGCATGAAATATAAAAGCTGTGGTGAGGTGAGTGTCCTTGCCTGACCTTAGCTTGTACTGGCACAGCTGCGGCTGAACTGAGAAGCCAGTACGATGAATGTTTTGCCCACAGATCAAATTTATGACTGAATTGACACTGGATCTGCCCATTCCTAATCCAGGCCTGGCATTTTTATTTGTAGAACCAAAAAAATAAAATATGCACATATTTTGAATTTGTGAATTGAACACAACTTTAAACCAAACCATATTTACCTTAAACGTGCACTTAAATTTCATACCAGAACCATATAGCTAATCGGCTTCCATGTTTGAGGGAGTAGTAGGTAGCTTCTTAATTATGCTGTTCCACTTACACTCAGCTTAGAGTGGACTTGTTTTAGAGTGAGTCTGTTTCCTATCTGGTTATTTTTGGCTCTGTTGTGTCAGCACCTGGCTGATAAACAATTCAGCTAGGTTTACCTGTATTCAGATGGCATCTTTAACGGTTGAAATGCTGACAGATAAATAGGGAGATATATATAGAACAGGTCTAGGACCAACATTCATGCATATTTCATGCACAAAGAGAAGGGTAACTAAAAACCACACAGGAATGCGATTGGCACTCTAAATTATGCACTACAGATTCAGATCACTTGTTTGTCTGATATTTGTAATAGAGAACATGATTTCTGTGAATACACTGCATATTACCCTGAGACATGTGTGACAGTATGTGCTTTATATTGAAGTAGGATTGACTTGTTTTCACCTTGTTGTAGGTTTCTCTGACAAGGAAAGAGTGGATAGGAGCCTTCACCAGTGGGAGTGAAGACTGTGACCTCAGGTAACAGCTTCTACACTAACAGACAATTTTTGCTGAATGTGTTTGAAAGAACTTGTATTGCTTTATGGAGAATGGTGTATTCCACCACAGTGTTCTTCCAGCTACATGATCACCCAGCTTGATTTGCTTTCTGACACATCATTTGATGTCTTTTACCCTGCTAGAATAAAAATTCACCCATCTGTAGTCATGGAACACCCCCCCCCCCCACACACACACACACACACACACACACTCCCAGAAATAGCTTGCATCATGTGATTTTAGTAATTCTAGTATGGACATACAGTATGACAGTGGTGGCTATTATCAGTGAATTGTAGCAGGCGAACTTTGGTTTGGAAGTTCAACACCAATTTTATACCTAGGACATATCAAAGTGCATTTTCAGTTGGGTCTGAACTTTTACACACAGAAGGTAGTGATACTAAGTGCGACCCTCAAATATTTGCACATTTGTGTTTCTCACAGCCCTTATGTAGTGTAATCTCCAGTATGTATGAAGCTAAACATTGAACTGATAGGTACAGGGATTGCAGCAGTCTTCGCAGGGTAATTTGTAGAGCAGGCCAAAAGACATTTTATCCAAAAAAAATGTTTTTGTTTGTTCTTACCAGTCCCCACTAAGTTCTTTGGTATTGTCAGGAGAATGTGGAGAAAGTGCCATGTTTCCATCCAAATGTACTACCATTTCAGTGTGAGCAAATGAAAGAGTTCCTCTGGACATAATGGAAAACTGCTTATCACATGAAAAATACTAAAAAGCTCCCTGGGATGCAGAAACAGCAGATGTTAAGTGCGGTATGAAGGTATCTTGTGGCTAAGACTCGGCATGGATTGCAGACATTGCCAGAACAGCTCTTCCTCATGGATCTCCTCTATAATGTGCTGAGGTCTACCCTATCCATCCACTGCGGTTTGGCAGTATTGCCTTGGAGCACTTCTGTTAGCCTGTTAAGACTGTTAAAAGGCCTTGAAAACAAGGCGTGACCCTGTCCCAGACGCCGCTTGTTGGTGAGCAGGTACCTTCAGGGGCTAAAATTACGTCCAGCGGTAAATTGCGCAGAAATCAGGTCTGTTTTCCATTATGCTCGAATTGCTCAACACAGCCGCAGTTGCTGCATGATTTGCATGTAAGGGTGGGATTAATTCCCGTTGAAGGCTGTCACACCTTTCTTGGAATGAGCAAGTAGATCGTCTCTCAGCTTATGACGGCCCTCACCAGTAGTGCCAGTCTGTGACTGGGTCAGATCTCAACCCTACGTCTAAAAATATACATTGATTGCAGTAGGCCTATCACAAATATATTGCTTTCAGATTGTATTACAGCGGTTACAAATCTTTAGAGGATTTGACATGCATGCACACCATAAAACACTCATATTTTTGGCACACACAGAGGTAGGGCATGTTTGAAGATTGAATTATGTAGGTTTCCTGAATTGCAGTAAAGGTTAGGAAAAAGAATTTGAAATCTCTTTTTGCCATACACAGAATATGATAGAGATCCATTTTTAGCTTTGTGGGAGTGCATGTGTTTGGCTTCAGTCAGTGGCTCAGTCTGATCTACAGCAAAAAGGAGGTGTGTGTTTTGCAGTCTGAAATTCACGTATAGGTTAACCAGGAGATGAGCGATCAGCACAATAGAGCCAAAGATTAAAATGATGCATACTCTAATTGTAGTAGTGTTTCTACTACATAACTACATAAATAAAAGTGTAATATTTTGTGATTTAAAATGACAAGTCATCGACAAAACTGTTGTTACCTTTGTGAGTGTACTACACTGAAGACATTTAACAGGAGCAATGCTTAAACATCCATTCTTAATGTAGGCTCATAGTCACATAGACAGGGCTGTCTAACTAAAAGCATTGTTGTTTGTGAAAATAAATTGTGCTGATTCAAGGTTATGTAGGTCTGCTGAGCACCTTTTAGGTCTAGATGGTAATATTATTTCTTGCTTTCTGGAAGGACCTCCACCATCTTCTAGAAAGAACCCATGATATGCTGGTAATATGCCATGGTATATCTGTGATAGATATGTTGCATTCAAAACCTATTAACAAAAAGGCATTAATCAAAACTTAAATTAATTATTTAATCAAATTGCACTGCACTTTGCCCTCAGAACAGAACTGAAGCAAATGTTAATTTTTTACTCAAAATGTGTCATTAACATTATCCACTGCTGAAATTTTTGTAAGAAATAACAGTCAACAATTGCTTACCTTTGTTACTCATAATTAAGAACAAAGCACCTTTCAGTTGAACTGACAGGACAAAGTGGGATTAGTTGTCTTCCTTCTGCTTAATTTTTTCTCACACAAAGCATTTGCTAGCCTTGTTTCGAGCTGTGTTGTCATTGTGTTATTTCTATAACCCTGGTGTAGACATTACCTGAGAAAAGGAATCTTCACAATACAGTAAGTAACAATATAACAGGTTGTGTGTATCCAGCCATTATTAAGTCTTACTGCAGTGTGTGCTTCGACTGTAATTTAAGCACATCTTATCAGAACAACAAAAACTGGATACAAAAATTTAATGGGCCTCTGTGTCTATTTGTAATAGTGGAAAAAATAAATGACATCAAAGAACACATAAACCCTCTGTCACACACAAGCGGGAATCTGCTTTCAAATGGTGTTTATGTGTTTATGTTATGACACATCATAAACAAAGAATTATTCAAGCATGATCTTTTATTCTGTTCATAACAAGTGAGCACCGTTTACTTGTACATGCAAAGTATCGAGCAGCTGTGTGTGACCTCTCAAAAGAAATTGGGTGTGGGGGTAACAAATTCTGTGACATCCTACAGTTTCCTTCACCTCGATGAAGATGTCGGATTATATGCAAAGTGGAAGCTGATGAGTCCCTCTCAGTGTTTCTCTGACTGTCTGTTAATCCACTGCATGTGACACAAGCCATCCACTTAAGAGACACATACTGCAGAATCACATTCTGGGTGCTCTAAAAATAATAAAAGAACCCATTCCAGTTAGCGGGGCAAAGCAAATCATATTCTTTGAAAATATTTCTTCTCTTCTCCCTTTCTCTCATATTCAGTCTCTCTCTGTAGCTGTCTCTTTCTCTCTCTCTCTCTCTCTCTCTCTCTCTGTCTCTCTCCCTCCCCCCCTCCCCCCTGCTTGCTTTCGGGCTCTCTTTTCTCTTCCCTCTCCTCGTGCTGTGCTCGGTCATTTAAGGACAGGGTGCTCTGGGAGGCGGGACTATGAGGGGAGTGCAGCCTAAAATTGGAAGAGATTAGCATCTCTCTCTCCCTCTGCCTTCCCTCTCGGCTGAGTCTTCCTGCAGCAGAGTTATAGAGCTTGTTACAGCACCTCTCCTCAGATCTGCAAGCTGCTATTTGATTTCTGTTGCAGAAGGAAGAGGAGCAGTGGTATGGAGAGACATAGGGCTCACATAATGAATCACCTCTCGCTTGAATTCTGCCCAGATTTCATGCTTAGGTGATTCAAGCTTGGCTGATGATCTGGCAATTAAAAAGGCCCATTTTTATACGTATGCAATGTCAGTAGAATCACTGACTCCTCATTAATAATTCACATTGTGCCTTGGATCCGAATATGAATTATGAATTATGAAGGAGTCCCTGTGGTTTGTTCATCTTTCCAGTTTTAAGCCTGTATTCTAAGATGCAGTGACGGAATGTGGAAGTGGACCGTAGATCACACCAAATGTCTGGACATTGCAAACACTGTCATGATGTCACTGACAGCAGACTCTGGAGAGGCCTGACAACGGTTTGTTCATGCATACAGTGCCTCCAAAGCACACAAACTAGTGTATAGAGACTGAATGTCATCATGATTGATTGTGGATTGTTATTTTGGACACATATGTGACAGTCATTGTTTGTGGACACACATGGAGTCTGGTTGTTGTCATAACAGCTCTGAGCCCACATTGTTGTTTCAGAATGCTAACATATGCATGGCCTTCACTTGTCACATGCATTCTTTCCACAAATGCTGACTGTGCGGTCAGGTTGCTGTATACAGCAGAAGGTTCATTCTGCCAAAAAAAAACCAATGACCAGCATAAAAGTGGAATGATCAACAGCGTAATGCAATTCCATACCACAGAAAACAGTGTGGGCAAAGTGTGAACCTGCACCCCTGTAAAAGAGCAAAAAGCTCAATTCTGAACTTTTAGCATGGCACAAAACTGATTTAATTTTGGGATCTTTTCTTGGGGTCAGTTACTTTTAAGGGTATTTTTCAGAAGAAGCAATTCCCATGGCAGTGGTGCTTGCAGTTACTCCCCAGATTGTGTCATACTGCTGCTGTTTCTCTGGCTGTTCTATACTTTATATTGAGCTAGATGGAATGCCTCTTACATGGGACCTGTCTGATCTGCAGGACTTTTGATTGGCGTGTTTGTGTGTTTGCTTGTTTACGTGGATAAGAGAACAGTGGAATTTTAATGACTTGACCCATTCATGCTGGACTGTGAAACTCTGATCGATGTCATATGCAGAATGTTTATGATGATTTGTTTTTGAGGATTTATGTTTTGAAGAGGAATATCTTACCGTGAATTACTCCAGAAACAATTGTTAGAATGTAAACAACCATAATGAGTTTGAGCTGAAGGAATTGTACACACCATTTTGTGGGTCCATGTGTCAGAAAAGAGCCTAGCAGTAGCTTGAGCTGGAACCTCACATCAACACTCTACTTTTGAATTCAAGCCATTTCTGATTGGAAACCATACAAGTTATGGAAATTAATCACTGGGTTGAACGCAGAGAGTAAAATACTCTAATGCAAGCATGCATCAGTACTTACACTCACTGAGCACTTTATTAGGAACACTATACTAATACTGGGTAGGGCCTCCCTTTGCTCTCAAAACAGCCTCAATTCTTCATGGCATGGATTCCACAAGATGTTGGAAGCATTCCTTTGAGATTCTGGTCCATGTTGACATGATTGCATCATGCAATTTCTGCAGATTTGTCAGCTGCACATTCATGCTGCAAATCTCCCGTTCTTCCACATCCTAAAGGTGTTCTATTGGATTCAAATCCGGTGACTGGGAAGGCCACTGAAGAACATTGAACTCATGTTCAATGAAACCAGTTTGAGACAACGTTTGCTTTGTGACATGGTGCATTATCATGCTGGAAGTAGCCATTACAAGATGGGTAAATTGTGGCCATGAAGGGATGCACATGGTCAGCAACAATACTCAAATAGGCTGTGGCATTCCAGCGATGATTGATTGGTATTAACGGGCCCAAAGTGTGCCAAGAAAACATTCCCCACACCATTACACCACCGCTACCAGCCTGGACTGTTGACACAAGGCAGGTTGGGTCCATGGATTCATGCTGCTGATGCCAAATTCTGACCCTACCATCTGTGTGCCTCAGCAGAAATTGAGATTCATCAGATCAGGCTACGTTTTTCCAGTCTTCACTGTCCAGTTTTGGTGAGCCTGCGCCCATTGCAGCCTCAGCTTTCTGTTCTTGGCTGACAGAAGTGGAACCCGACATGGTCTTCTGCTGTTGTAGCCCATCCGCCTGAAGGTTCGACATGTTGTGCTTTCTGAGATGCTTTTCTGCTCACTACAATTGTACAGAGTGGTTATCTGAGTTACTGTAGGCTTTCTGTCATCTTGAACCAGTCTGGCCATTCTCCATTGACCTCTCTCATCAACAAGGCGTTTCCATCCTCAGAACTGCCGCTCACTGGATGTTTTTTTTGTTTTTGGCACCATCCTGAGTAAACTCTAAAGACTGTTGTGCGTGAAAATCCCAGGACATCAGCAGTTACAGAAATACTCAAACCAGCCCATCTGGCACCAACAATCATGCCACGGTCAAAATCACTGAGATCACATTTTTTCCCCATTCTGATGGTTGATGTGAACATTAACTGAAGCTCCTGACCCCTATCTACTTGATTTTATGCATCGCACTGCTGCCACATGATTGGCTGATTAGATAACTGCATGAATAAGTAGATGTACAGGTGTTCCTAATAAAGTGCTCAGTGAGTGTATTTAAAGGAAGACACAATACAAAGAAACACAAGCACCCAATTGGTCCCAATTCACAAAGTTTATAAAGTTAATGCAGATTATAAATTCCACATCCTGGATTTTAGTCTGTAATATGTAGTGAAAACACTTCCTAATTCTCATTTCCCCATTTATAACATTTATAGTTTAGTTATTTTCATTATTTGAAATTATTTCAGATGCATTTTAAGTCTGATTATCAGCCTTGTCTCTGAAATAAAGGTTCATGTACTGTCACTGTTATAGCCTTGAGGGAGCCTTTTCTCACATTCAGTTGCACCTGGCTAGCACATTGTCAGATTGGAGATAAAAATGGACCAAAATGTTTGCTTGCGTTTTTGTTGAATTTCCACAGGTGTCTATCTATCCTGGCAGCATAAGAGGTGGCCTGTGCCTCAGTCTGCCCCTGCATCCCAGCTGTTGATAAAGAGAAATGCATGTGAATTTTGGTCTTTTGTCAGCATGTGCTGTTTTCAGCTGTCCAGGTGGAAGCTAGAAAGAAAACTAAGGAAACGTGGATATTGAAGATTGAAGTGCGGTTTAGCTCATTTGAGGAAGTTAAGGTTTTATGTATCATCAGTACTTTCATGGGAGGTTTTCCTGACAGTGTGAAAATATGCACTCCTGCTGCTTAGTGCTCAAAGACACATTGTGTTACACCCTTGCAGCTTTGCCTCTCTGGTAACCTGTTTCTTTTCCACCAGCTGTCTAGGAACACCCTTTTGTCTCTCAGTGTCCCTCAAAGGAATTCTTACTAGTGGAATGTATGAAGATCTTTCATTGTTAAAGAACACGCCACCACAATATAGAACGTGTACCTTTAGGTTCCGCACGTGTCACTGTTCACTGAGACCAGGAGAACAGCCTGGTTGTTCCCTCCATGACTGTGAGCTCGTAAGTAATCCCTGAATTTCAGAGGTGATCTAACTGCGGCATCACCACGCCTTGATCATGCTGCTTCACAGCACGTGTTCTTTGATGGAACATGTTGCTTTAAAATTAGTTTGCCTTTTTAAAGGAGGATAAAAACTGAACATGGATTCCGTATTACATTATTTGGACGGATCCACTTGTACACATGGTATTACATATGGGGTTTTCTGGGATCTGTAGACAGTTCCACATTATTTTGTTCTGTACTCCTGCTTGAAGGCCCTTGCACACCAAGTTTACTTTTTACAGAGAAGGAGGGCATGATTTTTCTGTAAACTCTTGATCACTAAGCCTGAAACTGTGGTGCAGAGTTGACCCTTCAGTTTTGGAATCAGAGTGAGTTAGCCTTTTTGCTATTTTTAGCTAAATTAACATTCACTGACTAATAAGACGTGGGTTCAGTACTAGCATGTCACTGCTGGAGTTGCTACTCAAGGTAGATCTTTGGAACAGTATTCATGACACATTTTGCATATATATGTACAACAAAATGCTACCAGTGTGCTGAGGCCTTCAGAGCAACCTTGTTTGTCGATGTGTCACCTTTTCACCTTGTTTTTAAGATGCTGAAGACACATGATGTCAGCTGAGCGCGTCACTTAACACTCACACTCGATAACATACACGCATACATGCTTTAATTGATCAAAGTGAAAAGTTCTGCAGACCGCAAAAGCTTTTTTTTTTTGTTAGCTGAGTGCATGGATTGTGTTTAATTCATAGAAGGGAAGTGAAATTTATTGTGGTGGATGAGGCTGTTGAAACCAAAACCGCATCTCCTGAGTCTTTCAGTCCTTTGTGTAAAGTGAAGAGAAATGAATGAGGCCTCCTTAAGGCAGAGCTATTTTTTAACACGGCTCAAAGAGCGATTGCATGCCGCAACGCTGAGGATCCTCTTCCTTTTCTTTATTTATTTATTTCTGTTTGGCTTAAACCAATTGAACACAAACAGGCCCGCAGTGCAAGTTCAGACCCATTAGTATCACTGCATGCTATTTTGGGAACTGTATGCATCTAAGTACCTCTGCAGATTGGCATTTCGTCATGGCGTTCAACCAAGCATTCTTCTATAAAACTGAGTCCATCTGGGGTATTCAGTGATAAACAAGCCACTGACATTTCTCTTTTCCTGTGGACTATAAATACAGTTCTTAAGGTCTGGCTACCCTCAGGGACTTAACTTTTCTTTTAATGATTTTCCTCAAATGAATACCAGACTCCAGACAAAAATTCGCCCCCACACTGAAAGTAATTTTAAATAACTTGTGTTCTAGCAAAGTCAGCCAGACAACCATATTCACATTTCAGTTGCTAATTAATTCTCTTCATCTTTCAAGTGTTTCTCTTTGTTGTTAAGAAATATGTGGGACCACCTCAGACCTGCAGCACATGTTTTTATTTTAATTGACAGAAGGAGAAGTGGAGCAATAATTGTCTGACATGCACATATTTTGCTGCTTGTACTTAATGCAGCCCTGGTAACAATGTATCAGAATTTCTTCCCCATTTTGAACAGTCTAACAACTTTGACAGTGTGAGAAACAGCTTCATGTCATATTCATTGTACTGAAGCAGTATTAGTGAACCCAGTACAGTTCTAACCTTTTCCACTATCTTTCAGCTCTCTGTAAACCGCTGACATTCTCATAATTGCTCATCACTGAGATCAATGCAGTATTGTGGAATGACACATAGCTTGTGAGACCATTTGCTTATTTCTCTTCCCATTGAAAGATGTAAAAATTACTTCAAAACAAATTTAAAAAGATTAAACCAGTTATGAGATTGTCAAACAATGTCACGAAAGGATGTATAACTGTCAAATTACCTAAAATGTAATGCACTGTAAACCCATTTTAAACTTGTGTTATAATGGTAAATGTACAACTTCGGTCTCTTTTAAAGACGTGTTCCCTGTTCATGTCAGAGGGAGAGTCATCTTGAAAACTGTCCATTCATTTTAGGGTTTTTTTGGGGGGTTTTTTAGTTGCAGAAACCTGCCATTTTGCATATCCCAGAATCAGGCCTAGCCCAGCTGTTTACATATACTGTAAGTGATATCTAGACTGAAATTGAATTTAGTGTCCTGGTGGTTTTCTGTTTGTACTCTCTCTTGCGTTAAAGATGGCGAGCGCCATTTCTACAGCTCAAACTCATCAAGGCTGTTTACATTCTAATGATTATGTACTACTGTAAGCTGTTCTTAAACATACATTACCCCCGAAAAAGAATCAACCTAAAGATTCCGCATATGAAATCAATCACATTTTCCAGCCTGATGTGAGAAGAGTGAGCTATTAAAATTCTCCACTTTTCTCTTTTCCAAATAAACATATAAACACGCAAACAGACCCGTCAGAGGTCCTGGAGATCAAAAGGGTCCCATATGAAAGGCATTCTGTCTACCTCAATCTAAAAAACGCAGAGCACTCAGGAGAGACGGCAGCGTTGTTTGATGCTGAAAGTTCAGAATTCATCTCTTATCGCTCTCTTTTACGAGAGGGGCAAACTCTCGTTTTTTGCCCGCACCACTTCCTGTGGTATGGAATTGCATTAGGCTGTTAATCATTCTACTACTTTATCCTGGCGGTCAGCTTGTCTGGCAGAACAAATAAATCTGCAATAACTGTTCAAAGTGTGCCTTTGTAAAATATGCTTGTGGTTTTCAGTGGTGAACCATTTTTTATCTTTATTTTTTTGTTCATAGGAAAACCTTTTATTGCATAAATGTATGTATAATTGTATTTTATTGTATAAATGCTATAGATGCAGTTGTGCATCAGGTGTCAAATATGACAAATGTAATAAATTCATTCAGTGCAGAAGGCTTTATTCATGGGATGGTGAACTTGCCTTTGAAACTAGATATGAATGAAAACGGGAGTCTTGGTTTATTATGGTGAGGAACAATGGATACCTGCCGGAGGGCTGGTTCCTCATTGAATGCTTCTGAGCTGTTCAGATAAGATTCTCTACCATAGTATGGAGGTTTTCTTTTCCCTTTAATGCAGCCCTGTTTTCCGATTGTGTATTGTGTTAGGCTTGTCTAAGTGTGGCAGCCTCTGCACTTGTGCGGGAGTGCTGAGGTGAGATGGGTGAAATCCTCTGATAGCAGCTATTTTTTTCTGCCAGCAGCATTTTTCATAGTGCAAGTCACAGAACGCACTGCTGCTCATTGAACAACAGGTGTTATTATGTTGATATCATCTGTGGAACTCACAGTTGCTTAACGAATCTCAGGGTGCCTGAGAGCAGTGAGACGAGCAACACCTGCCAACATACTCGCCCATAACCCTGCCAGAATGAAGCTTTTTTTCCTGCAAGTGTGGGCTTCTGGTCACTTGCACTTAGGTGCATTACCCACTTACCTGTAGTTACTTGTGAGGCGAGTGTGGAGGTGTGTGACAGCCTTTTATTATATTAGTCACTGTGACATCCAAGTCATTTCACCATTTAAATTAGAAGTCCAGTCTAATTCATGTAGTGCTATAAGTGAGTCCCCTGAAAGTCACATATTTGCACTAGTATGAATTAAAACACTCAAATCAATACCACTACAGAGGGTTGTCATGCACTGTTTAGAACTGAACTTGGTCCGTTTATGGTTTTGGTCTACCAGAAATTGTTTAGCTTGAAAGTCAACACATCCATGTTCTTTTGGAAACTATCCCTGTATTATTTTGTTGGTTTGTGTCAGTTTATTAGTTTTGCGCCCCTTAATCATTTAAACAAAGTCAGATGCCAATGACATTGTAGATTTCAATCCTGGATGGAACTGTTCTGTTGTGTCAATGGAAAAGTACATAACCTGGCTTGCTTTAGTAAATATTCAGCTATATAAGTGCATCGTATGTAAATAGCAGGCTGTACAAGTCACCGCAGATAAGGGTGTAAATTCACCAAAAATAGATCATGTAATTCCAGACTAGTATTTAATTCAGAATAATTTTAGGATTAGTTAACTCACCCTGTAATTTCATTTTATCTGTTTTTATGACATGTTTCCTGCACTGTGTGCTGGTTTTAATTCATAATGTTGATTATTTATATGCCGTCTCGAGTGATATGGGCAGGAATAAGATCAGAGATATTGCCACTGAAATGCAGGGGCTTGTTTTGCGGAAGGGATTTGTGAGAACTGGCAATCCTAAATCCCACTCTGAGTGCAAACTGGGTCTCAGAAAAGTGCTGCACGCATTCAGATTTCCCCCGTAAATCTATCAGAGGCAGAAGCTGAGTTACTCAGGCTCAGAATGGAAGAGCACAAAAAAACCAGTAATAGAGAAATCACTTATTTAAAATGATAACAAAAAGGAGAAGCATTGTTAATGTATATGATAAAAAACTGTATACTGTAGTATAGACTGTCTTTGATAAAGAGGGCTTCTAGCATATGCTTGACTGCATATATAGTGGGCAGCTACCCCTTCAGGCTTCTTCAAAGACTATCAGAGTGACCTCAACTTCTCAAGTCACAGAAGCTGGAAAGCACATCATTCTGTTGCTTTTTTGCATCTTTTCAAGCCTGTAGGTCACCATTGCAGTCTTCTTAAAGTAATCACCAGCAGTGTTGTGGACACTGACTTCCTTACACTATGAGAGATGCAGTCCTTGTGTCAAACACAGTTGTGTCAATGCAGCTGAGTTTAAGGATTGTCAATTTTTACAGTTTTGATGATGTTTTACACCTGAAAGAATAAGGTATGAGCAGTTTTGGCCTCATTTCCAGTTGTTTAAAGTGTTCTTCTGCAGTGTGTCCACTGGGGGGTGCTGTGCACAGAGTCAGAATGGCAACAATAAACTGACACTGGCCCTGCAATACGAGCCTAATGTGTGACCTATAGCAACGAGGCAATAAAAATTCTCCATTCCATCCAACAACGCCAGCGCTTGCTCTCGGTCTAAAGAACATTTTAATTATTAAAGGCCCCTTTTCAAAATGCATCAGAGATTGTTTTCCTTTCAATGTAATCTCAGTTCAGGTGCAGACAGTTCTCAGGCAGGGGTCAGGAAGCTCAAGCAGACTTCACTGCGTTCTGGGTCTGGAAGTATGGTCAGAGACTGTTAATGAGGGAGAGTATGCGCTCTGAGGACCTTCCTGGTATGAGTAAGGCCGCCATCACCAGTTGTTAATGGAACGAGGAGTTCCAGTGATGAAATGCAGTTTCAGGGACAGAATGTGTTGTAAACAGATTTTGAATTATTCTTACCTTAGGAAATCTTTTGTACCGTTGGCTTGTTTTTGCTTCTGTTTTTTCCAAATTGGACACTGAAAATCAACGTTTAATTTTTTTTCCCCATCTTCAGATGTTAATCATTTATTTATAGGACCTCACACAACCATGTGCATTTAAAAGATAAATAACATTTACATGATAAGGCCCATAGAACACATTTCTGGACAGCAGTGTTTAAAAATGGACAGAGACTTTACAAGAAAAAAATTTCTTGGGGCTCTCAAGTGGCTTAGTCAGCAAGGCACTCATCATGACCGCGGGCTGTGCTCTGCAGCCTCTGTTCGAGCACAGTCGTGTCATTAGCTGACAGTTACCCAGGGCCACAACAGCATAACAAGCTGGCTTCATTCCAGTGACCCAGGGGAGGATTTGTCTGAAGAGTTTCCTCTTCTCTCTGCTCTGAGGAAGCCCATGACTCATCAGGTGCATATGAGGCCCTCATATGGCATTAGTGGAACCACATCTATCCCCCAGTACTGCTTACTTCACTGTAGTGCACTGTGGGACTTTCCGTGTGAAAAATAGCAGTTACATTCGCATGTAACTATCAGACGATTGCCCTCTTTTTGCTTCAGTGCAGAGGTTGTCACAGCGAGATGAGTCTGATGTACAGTTTGCAATACCCAAAATATCCAAATGTCATTCATGTTTGCTCAAAATTTTAAAAGGAAGACAAAATAAAACATTGTCCTCAGTAAACTCAGCAGATTATGTACATTGTAAAAGATTACTTTCCAACCAATTGAAGCCAAAATACTGTACTGTACTAGTCATTACTCTATTTATAACATGTTCATTAATGAAAGAACAATTGTACCAAAGCCTGTAACATATGTAATGCAAAAACATCAAACTGGAAATATATGTAGCTAATACTCTAAAATATGTCTCAGCTAATGCCATCAACATTTGAAATCAAGGCTCACATCCAGAACCAGCACGGCCAACAAGACTGAACAAGACAACGGTTATAAAATGTAAGGTTTGGGTATTTTTGTGCCAATAGCATTCTATCCAGATGAAAAACCGAGCCACGATATCAGGGTTGTGTGAAAACTATGTTTACCAATGTTACCAGTATACAGAATCCTGCCAAGCCCAACATAGCCAAGCCTTCGTGGGGTATGGTTTTCAACAGATGTTGGAGAAATATTCTAGGTGATTTGTACAGCGGTGGTTTTCTGAATTATGTGAGTGCACTCTGTGCCCAAGTAGAAATGAGTCACGTGAGTCATGGCTACAGAAGGGGTGAGGACCGAAGGCCTTCATTTTCCCAACAGAAGGGACAAACAGACCCCTCTACTGTGTCCCATCAGTGTCCAACAAACTAAATGTTACCATAAAGAAAACACTCCTCCACTGTATAGTACACTTTATACTTGCCTTCACACCCCACCCTAACCTGCTAGTGTAGAGAAAGACCCACAGTCCACACACCAGAAATCTGTCTAGCAGAAATGCAAATTAGGTTTTCAGTTATCCAGAATTTGTGTCCCACGTTTTTTTTCCTGTGTGTTGTAGACCCCCTCAGGTTTAAAGCTTGCTGGAGCTCTCTCGCTGCCTCCCCCCCCCTCTTTTTTTTCTCTCCCCCTCCCTCACTCACTCTCACTTTTTCCTCTTCTCTGTGTCTCTCTCTTCCCATCCCTCTCTACCTCTCCTGCTGTCTAAAACTCTTATGTCCCTTCCAGGTATTCTGTTGTCACCAGAGGATGTGAACATGACTCCGAGGCCCTAACTCCCAGAAGTATGTCAGGTAAGAGAATTTGCCATCTGTGTCAAGGACATGCATTGTTATTGTACTATTGAACAGTAGTGTCAAAGACTGACCTTAGAGGGCTGTATTCCCACAAAGATTTGAGTATGCAAGACCATGTTAATTGTGATTTCATCTTAACAAATGTAATACTTTGTTGTTATTATTTTATTCAAATATAATATTCATTTAAATATTTGTTCAATATTTCACAAAATTAACTGGGAACATTTTACATATTCAAACAGTTTTCAAACCCCTCTAAAAAGAAACAAGCCATGTTTAAGCAGAGACAAAATCATTTGAATTAAATAGTGTCCATTTCTACAAATTTTCCATGTCTTTGCTGGAACAAAGCTGAAATCAAAGTTTTAATGAATGTATTCAATGTGATGAATATATTATAATAAAGTGACTTCAGTCAAAGATAATTCTGAGCACTGGATTTGAATTATCATTTAATGTTTCGGTGCTGTCTTATTCATGCAGCCCAGGTGATCTCCTAGTATTCCTTTCCTTCAGCTCCTAATTATTTGGTGTTCTGATTATATATAAGCTTGACTTCACACATTTCTGCATTATCTATTGCAGTTGTTAAGTGCAAACTACACCAAAATGGCATTCAGCATAAGGAGACTTAATGAGAAATGTTAGGCGCTAGCTATTGGTGCATCCAAACATGCTTGTGAAGCTTGAGAAACTACTTGTGAGTTTTCAGGGCTCTGTTTTACGTACACAAGCATCTCATGCACAATATACACATAGAGTGCATTTTAAATATTACCCATGTGCGCTTCTGGATATTTGCTGAAGCAGCTTAGGTTCCTTGCTCCAGGGCACAACAGCAGTGCCTTGTGTGGGACTTGAACACAGGACCTTGTGAAAGTAACTGAAATTCCATAATTGCTACACCATCCTTTTGGCACAGGACACTGACCTCTGAAATCTGGAATGACCCATCCCTGATATTACATGCAAATAGTGTTCGCAGCAATTTAGAGGCATAATCTTCCTTGAGCTGGAAAGCAAGAGTTTTTTTCTGATGTTTTCTCCCAACCAGGGATTTGTAAGCTTTGTGTTTCTTTCTGTTTTTTTTCCTTTTGTTTAGAGCAAGCAGCAAAATGTAGCCCCAGATGGAAACAACATGAGCTCATGCAACATGGTAATATTCCCTTTAATTACTGATCACATGGGCTGGGTTCAGACAAGAAAATCCTCTTGCTGTGTTTACTGTATATAATAGAATGATCATTAAACTTACTGTTGGGATTTTGATACCTCAGCTTTGCCAGTGTTGAAGAAATCAACTAAGGTAGGGATGGCTGGAGGTTTTTAATACAGGTATGGTAGAGGTGACTGGAGTTTGGTAAATCAGGTATGGTTGAGATGGCTGGAGTTTGCTAAAGGTGTGTGGATGTGCAGGTGTTCAGGGAATTTAGGTCTATTTTAACATGAATAAAATGATTTTTGCTTAATTTTCTTCATCATCTTTTGTTTTTGCAAAAAAAAAAATTAAGAGCTGAAAGATCTGATTCATTTTAAGGATTCCACTTACATACACAGTATACTGCTACTATCCCGTTAACATTACCTTTTACATTTGTCTGCCTGATTGATTTTAAAGCTGCATTTCAATTTACATTTTTCAGTTCAGGTGAGGACTGAAAAGAATTGGAAGTGTCCGCAACTGAGAATTGAATGACACAGATGAAATGGGTGTCATTGTCATTTGCATTTCATGTGGAAAAATGACTATGAATTGTAGATATTTCGATATTGTCAAAAGGAATGCTACAATTTATACTGCCATAAATGTGAGGAATGAAAAAGATGTCTTTATTTTTCCCTCTGTGTGATTTCTCCCTCTAATGTTTGGACTCTAAACTGCGTGACAACTCTGAGTTCTGTGAGAGTCAAGTGTGCTTTGAAGTTCCCTTTCATGTGCTCAGCAATGGCTCAGCGTGATAACTATGCCACCAGCCTGTCTGTTGTTCGCTGGTCATATCAAAATGGAAGTGTAAATCGTGGTGTTCATACAGTGTGATATTTTAATGGGAATTTGGTTAGGAACAGTCAGCTTTGGAACGTTAGGATTAATCCAGGATGCTGGGTGGCTTATTTAGATTTCCCACATTTCTTAAGCAGGCACAGGATTATCCCATACGTAACAAGTGTGACCTTAGATTGGAAAGTGAAACTATGTCTTGAGTTTTTGCAACACTGTGTAGCAGTCAGAAGCGTGACTAAATCCCCACCCTCACACACCTGTGAGTTTTGAAAATGTGCCTTAATGCTAATTCTTAGCTGAACTTTGTCATTTTATGCTGTTTTTTACACTAATAATGTGTGTTTTTCCCCACACTCTCTTAATATGCTTCTCCTACAGTCTACAAAAGCTGTGGTTTTCAGGAGTTCATTAAAACAAATAAAAACATATTAATTATGTTATCAGGGCCTTTAAAAAAATAAGTATTCCTGTCATCATGGCACACTTGCTTTTTGGATCTATGAAGCAGTTGGAGAGTGTCCAAGACGAGGCCTGTTCATGCAGTCATCAGCATTATCCTTCTGCCATCTCTCTCAGTTGAGATTCATTTTATAATGACATGCCATTAATTTTAATGTCGTTTTCATGTGTAGCTGTATTTTATATTTATGTTGAAAAGGACACATGGACTATGGTGGTTTTATTGTCTTTTGTGTTTAATTCTTACAATCCATTTGAATAGGTTAGCTCTAAGTAGAATTATAGGCGCATATAGTGAAGGGTGAGGGCAGTCACCCCAACCGGCCTTGAACCCGGGTCTACGGGGTGCCAAACCTGCAGCTTGACCGCAACGCCAAAGAGCCAGGCTCGTTGGTATGGCAGTCAGAGCGCATACTCAGCCGTAGTGACAGCACTCTGTCACGGCGCAGGTCACAGTGAGTTCTGTATATTTGAAAGTAAAGACTAACGCAGAAAGATTCAGATATTCATCATAATGTGAATATGTATTAAGACACAACACAAAGCATTTTCAAAAGGGTAACTATTTCTCAGTAGATCTGCTGCACACAAGAAATTGATCTTAGTCAAAGAGATTATATTCTTTCAGTACCACTATTTTGAGTGAATATTGGGCAACCTTTGAGTATGTAGCTTTTCCAATATTTTTTACTCCATGTTTTGGCAGTGTAATATTTGTACCAGTGGTTTGCATAACATAATCACTTAAGCGGTGTTTTATTTGGAAGTCATACAAGAACATTTTTCTAATATAAGGACGTCATGTAAGACAATCATCAACTGTTCTTTTAAAAAATATATTGCTTATCTGTGACACTTCCTTGTGAGCAGATTAAGGCCAAATCCTGAAGTGAGAGGTTTAACTCATCCCTTTGCTCATAATTATTTTCCTAATTATTGACCTCCAAAAAGCTTGTGGCGCAGGAAAATTGACTATTCCAGTTCCAGAAATGTTTGTATCTTCATTTTTTGTTGTACCAAAGGAGTTGTGTTGCCAAGAGTACTATGTGTTGAAGGTTCCATTACCAATGCAACATTCAAAATTAACACTTTCTGGCCAACTAGAGTAGATTTTGTCTTTGACAGATTAAAGCTGTAGGGACACTAGCCACTCTGACAGGTGATTTTTGATTAAAATTTTGACTTTATTTTTATATCGTGGCCTACGTTGTTAATCAAAGAACCCTTGTAAAATGGAAGATGCCCAAATGCATGCTCCTTTCAGTCCAGGTCCTAACGGTTTTTGTACCGTAAGTCAAGGACAGGACCCTGTCTGTCATTTTCCAGTTGTGAAAATTCATGTAGATCAATCTATGCTTGTCCAAGTATGAGCTACATCTGACAGCACAATGCAAACATGTCTGCCACTGGGAGATTCAGCTTGATTCAGAAGATTCATCTTAAAATGTTACTTGATTCACAATAAATGGTTTTTGCTGGTGAAAAATCTGACTGGCTGATGATTTTTTTCATCTACCAGCCACATTGTCTAGTGGACAAAAACATTCATTTCAGACCCTGCCAATGATTACAAAATAAAATGATAATCCTGTGAAACATAAATAATATGCCTGGGAAAAGATGGAGGTGAGGACTCCAAGATGCTCAAAACAGTTTTTCAAATACATACCTGACCAAATTGCACATAGAGTATTTAGCAACCGAGTTGCTGAGGGTGGGAGTTTGTGCTTCTACAGGATAGGGCCTCGTGTCCCGGGATCTGGCACCATGTACCAAAAACCTTGCATAAGGCCGTCTGCATGGAACAGATCTGGCCACCCTGCTAGCTCGGCACCTGTGGTTACCAGGGCAACTCTCCATGCAGAATCAAATTGGGATCTCAGTTGCCCTCAGCAGTCCAGCTATTTCAGTGAAGGAGACTCCAGGCTTCTCTGACACACACTGAATGAAAGAGCTACAGAAGAAAGGGTTTAATACACCATTGCAGGTATAGCTGCGAGGATATAGCACTGACAGAAAATGATAAGACTACAATGCTTGCTTTGGCTTGATAAAGTGTGCAGATTGTGCTGTATGAACTGAACTACAGGACATGATTTTTTAAGTTAAATGTGCAGAGAACAACTGAGAATCTGAACAACATCATGAACCATGTATTTATGCCCAAAATGTAATATCTTATCAAGTTTATTAAATGTTGGATTGTGCCTTGGCTCATGAAATGTAAAACACTATTATGAGATGGTATATAATGAGAAACAAAAGCAGCAAGAGTAACACTGAACTATTCTTGAGAGATTGAGGAGCTAATGTGAGGTAATTATGGGTGTTCATAAAAGAAAAAAAAATAAGCTTTTGGCATTAAAAGCATTTCCTGTTCCAGCAAATCCACATTAAAGGCATGCAACTTTGAAAAACAGTGCAATTTTCATTATGTGATTCAGTTAAGTGATAAATTGTCGCTAATTTATTTCAGCCATTTCTGTGAGATGTGAAATAACTCAAGTTACATACAGACTGTCCTTCTCTATGTTGCATGAAAGAAGTAGACTGAAATAAGTGAAAAAAAAAGATATTACAAGGTTTAACAATGTGTGAGACACCGAACACTAAACAGTTTATATTTATGCATTTACTTTTTATGAGAGTGTATTAAAAATTGACATAAAAAGCAATATTTTGTTTGCATCTCTGTTATTGGGGTTAGGGGAACATGAATTGTGACCAGAAGGTTTCAGGATCATAGCCTGGATGGCATACTGCTGTTTAGCCCTTGAGCAAGGCACTTCATCATAACACCTTCAGTAAAGGTAGAGCTGTAGCTAAAATCTAGAGGGCACAATTTTTTTGTTAAGGGGTGTAAACAGTCATGTTTTTACTGGCTGATGTGTTTTTACTGGCACCTATGTGCCTATGTACCCTTATGTAGGGGCAGGGAAGGGTGATGACTAACCATGGGCCTTTTTGGGTTGGTGCGTGATTCTTTTTTATTGGGAGTGGGTAAATGGTAGTTAAGTGGGATTGAAGGGTAAGACTTGTAGGGTTGAAAGCATCAGACCAAACTGCGGCCATGTGTACCATTTTCTGTTTTCTGTTAATATCAATATCCCTTAAGCACTACACCCAAATCAATGGCCAAGCAGTAGGAGTTGCAGTCAGTGTTTAATAAAGTAGGTATCACAAAAAATGCAAATGCATAGTATTTGAAGGTATAATTTCAAAATGGTTATTACATATTTTGACCTTTTTTGTCATTATTTACAAAAACTTTGCTGTCATGAGAATCATTTTGGATGTTTTATGTTTGCAAGTCATCAAACAAATTTTTAATTTTTTAAAATTTCTCTCTTTTTCTTCTCAGGGTACATCCCAAGTTACTTGGATAAGGATGAATTGTGTGTAGTGTGCAGTGACAAAGCTACCGGCTATCACTATCGCTGTATTACCTGTGAGGGGTGCAAGGTAACCTTAAAAAACCATTGGCACAACATTTTACATACCATCACCTAGGGCCATTCTATGACAACACATCTGGTCACATTCTACATTTAAATGCAACTACATAAAGTGTATATAGAGTCTACATAAGCGTGGCATAACAGCTTCATTAAGCATTTATAATACATTGTGCATGATACATGACACTAACACATCATGTTATTCACTCACTAACAAGTGTTATTATTGTTAACATGCATCCCCACCAACAATGTCACATGACATTGGAAGACCTCTCATCCCAGCTATGTCATATGTATTGTGTGACATTCATTTCTTCCTTACACATTACTCACAACATATTATGAATGCATAACAGCTCCATAGTGTAATGGAGTTGTTATGCAATAATGCCGTGCTTACGTGAGCTTTAAGGACGTTGTAAGAAGTTGCTCTCTCTACAATGTGACCACATGTTCTATGAAAAATTTTCAGTGTCATCTTACAAAAACCATTTAACATGTAACTTAGTTAATTTATACCTTCATTTTAAGGTGACACCTCCTGTTAAAATAAGTGTGGGGCAGTGTAGCATAGTGGTAAGGAGCAGGACTCGTGACTGAACTGTTGCTGCTTCGATTCCCGGCTGGGGAACTGCTCTTGTACCCTTGGGCAAGGTACTTAACCCAGATTGGCCTCTAAATATCCAGCTGTAAAAATGGATAACATGTCAAAATTGTAATCTCTGTAAATTGCTCTAGATAAATCCATCTGCTAAATGACAATAATTTAGTATGATGTGATGTAAAATATATTTGAAAGTAAACTAGGAAAAATGGTTGAGTTATAGGCACCAACCACTGACCAAGCAAAAGGCCCTTACAAGGCTGGTTTATGAGTACTTGGTGCATTCAGCAAAACCCTTTGCATGGGAAAAAGATTCCAGTAACATTGCAGTTAACATTGTAGAAACTGGCCAATCAATGAAATATAATTGCTAACACAATGGAAACTTGGCTGTCTGTAATGTACACTTGAGAATATTTTCCCATCTGTTTTACAGGGATTTTTCAGGCGGACAATCCAGAAGAATCTTCACCCAACATACGCGTGTAAGTACGAGGGGAAGTGTGCCATCGACAAGGTGACCAGAAACCAGTGCCAGGAATGTCGCTTCAAAAAATGCATCGCAGTTGGCATGGCAACAGACCGTGAGTCTTATTCTGCAATTACTCCTTGAGAATTTAATATTAACCCATGCTATGTCATGGGTATTGTTAACTACTTCCGTGTGTATGTGTGTGTGTGTGTGTGTATATATATATAATTTTCCCTGTTAATACATTAAATAGTGTAAATTTATCACTATCCTATGCCCATGGTACATTTTTAGTACATTTGATATATTTTTCACCTCAGAGAGATTTTGCCATTCAGCATAGCATGACTAAAATGGAAGAAAAAAAGTTATTGCTCATAAAAGAATAAAAGTATTGTCCTTTTTCCTTTGAGAAAATCACATTAGTAATTACATTTGCCTCCTAGATGGTAACTGTCTTCAGACAGAGTCTGTTCTCCTCTGGGTCAGGCAGTTGTTATCACATTATCTACCCCCCGCCTCCCCGCCCCCCTCTTCTTGTTTCTGCCTCCTTCAGTCGTGCTGGACGACAGCAAGCGTCTGGCCAAGCGGAAGCTGATTGAGGAGAATCGGGAGCGCCGGCGGCGGCGGGAGGAGCTGCAGAAGACGGTGTGGAGCAAGCCGGAGCCCACGCCGGACGAGTGGGAGCTGATCCGAGCGGTCACCGAGGCCCACGTGGCCACCAACGCTCAGGGCAACCACTGGAAGCAGAAGCGCAAATTCCTGGTGAGGCGCCTCCTTCCCTGCCGCAGCCGCAGAGTCCATGTACAGCCTCTCCCCCCAATCACTGTCGCCCACATCATGCTTTCTTTACCTCCTTGTAAACTGGGAGGAAAGTAGTGGAAAGCTGAAGGCCAAGTTTTCATCCGCAGTGGCACTAACTTTATAGAATCCACTGCTCTGCACACATTATTGTGCCAGTCAATGGTTAAACTGTGTGTCCTCTATACCTTTCTGTCTTAGTGTTTTCCTTCTCTCTGCACCACAGTGTTCCAAAAATGTCCTCTGTAATTCTCACGCACAGATCAAAGTCTGTTTCAAGTTGGCTTCAAACAATGGCTTAGCTCTGTTTCTCTCCATGCAGCTCATCTACCTTGAGTTTTTGTTTTTGTGTTTGCATGTGTGTGCGTGTGTGTGTGTGTGTGTGTGTGTGTGTGTGTGTGTGTGTGTGTGTTTTTTCCGTTGGGTTTGGCTTCTTCATTGAAACCTCACAATATCTGTTGATCATCCTTCAACTTGTGGAAACAAAGCTACTTAATGAAATAACTTTAATTTATCCTGTACTTCTGACTAGAGAGCAGTGGGGGTGAAGGAGTCCAAGGTAAGAACCAGCAGACTAAATGCACTGAAGCCTGTATTCAGTCTAAGCTCAGTGTGCTTCGTCCTGTGAAGGTGAAACTTTGAAAAATGAATTTAAGCAGGCGATTCTTCCATTCATGTCTTCCACAACATGATGAGTTTTCTGAATGGAACTATTAATTTTTAATGATAGTGTGTTAATAACAAAACACAATACTTGCTTAAGTTCATTGTTCAAAACTAAGGACAAAGCATATTGTACTTAGATTGAATAGAGATCAGAGTATAAAATGCTTCTTATGTCTCTCTTGCTGCCTTTTGAGTCCAGAGAACACGAAACGCCTGTAGCGCATTTTGTGCAGTGCAGTACTGTGTTATATATGAAGCTATGAAGACTGTGACAGGAAAGTAGTCTCCGTTGCTGAGAGAAATATTATTATTTAATATAAGTCTGAGCTTTTTTTTTTACTTTCTCCTTTCCGTATTATTTCCTGTGTCGTAGGAACTTGAAATGTCCTTGACAATTTTGAATAGAAGCAAAAACCTTTAGCATGAAAGAAATGAACCAGAAATCAGAAGAAATGGATACTTATTAAAAAGTCACCTAGCTTCTTTTGCTGTGAATGGTATTGATGCTTCCTGTCGGCTCATGTTTGACTGCTTAGCCGATGGGTTTTTTTTTGTAATTGTGGGCATTTACTGTGAGGAACGTGCATTAGCTTGAGTTATGTTTGGAGTGGGGAAAAAATGTTGCTGCCAAGTAGGAGCAAAGTGGCTAATAGTATAGTGAAGGAAAGAAACTCTGATAAATACTTAATGAGAACATTTGATGAAAGTGGTGGATTAATGTTTCATACAGCATGTAATGTCCCCATAGAGTCAAAGCGAAAAGCATGTTGCAGCAAACATCTTAAAAAGGAATTGCATAAACAAGCTTGCCAGTCCAGGAGGCCCAGTCTTTCAGGAACGCTATGCAGCTAAAACAGGCCTATGCAAAAATAATGCAAAAATCAAAAACAATGTGAGTGATTTCAGTAAACCTGCTTCAAAACAAATGTGCCGCAATACTTTTTGAAAGCATGTAGAGGGTTTGATTGTAATTGGATGAAAATGTTTTGATCTTGAATCTGTAACTTTAAATGGAATCTCTTCCAAAATACTATACTGGGAATAGTAGTTTTCCTTGTCTGTGAATAGTTTACATGGCAAGAGATTTTATGTGTCAGATGATAGATGACAGATATATGCTACCCAGCTGTTGAATTTGAACAGCATGCTGTTTCATTTGCTTTATGGTATCAAAGTTTTGTCTGTTCATTTTCTTTTTCTGCTTGTCCTTCTGTCGTGAACAATACAGTGGATTTTCGCCACTTGTTACATGTTGTCATCTTGTAACCTTTATACTGTTTTCATGCTTACAGAAGAATTCTGAGCTGTATGACATCATCGTCCTCATTTTCGATTGTTGCTATGGCCTGTCTGTGCTGAGTGCCACACTCCTCTTTTTACAGCCAGAGGACATTGGTCAAGCTCCCATCATCAACGCCCCAGATGGAAGCAAAGTGGACATAGAAGCCTTCAGTCAGTTTACAAAAATTATCACCCCAGCCATCACCAGGGTGGTCGACTTTGCCAAAAAGCTACCCATGTTCTGTGAGGTAAGGTTATCTGTTATTGTCTGTGAGTTTTTGCACATTTCTGTGAGCCTTTGGTGCCACAGTATTGTAGGAGTGTAGAATAGTGGTTAGGGCCCGTGTCTTTAGCTGTGTCCAATCACCGCTGAGTTAATGGGGGCAGTCTGGGTACTCAACATACATTCATATACAATTTAAAAAGTCAGGAAATTGATTTTGATATCAAACGTAACAGAATTAAGATTTTCTAAAATGGACATTTGACCACTTAAGAAATATTTTAATAAGTACTAGGGGAAATAATACAGATAGAAACTTTGTTATTTAATTCAGGTATTGAATATGGAACTGAATATTTACTCTTTGACAAAGATGATATTTTCTTCCACAATCTATGTAGTACATATACATTACATCACACAGAATCATGCTGTTATTAGTTTTGTTTATGTGTTTGTCAGCTGCTAACAGTTATTCTTAGGTGGCAGAGCTGGAGATGGACTATAGTGATGATATGAAAAGGCTTTTTTGTCTCACTTTTACTCCAAATGTAATTACATGGAATATCGCAGTGATGAATCTCATGAGTGATGAAAGGGTGGACTTGTTTCAAAAGGAAATCAAGATTGACAAATAAAATATGCTCTCCTTACATGTTGGTGTGACAGTTTCTCCTTTGAGCAGGTCATTGAATGGTCAGGAGCTTGCAAATTCTGAATTACCTGAATTTGATCAGCTGTCCTTCTTGGAGATTTTAATGTACATGTCAAATCCTTATATTGTGCCTTTAACTGGAGATTTGTTCTGCCTGTTTAATATTGTTTTAATTTTACACAGCGTGTTGATTTCTGTACCCACTACCACAAGTCATTTGACTCTTTATCTTGTATATGGAACTGAAATGAATGCCACTAATTCTCTTAGTACTGTCCTGATATATTTTTATCATAAGGCCATTGTTTCAGAATCACATACATAAACCTCAAACAGCTAATAAATGGCTCCATCTTTATACAGTTACTCACCCCCTTTCATCTTTTCTGATATATATTTGCTTGTGTGATACACCCTTAAACTACAAAATACAGTCTATGAAAACTCATGGATATCACCCACAATGCATGTGTATAATAATAAGAATTGTAATTATAATAATGCTGACCACCTTCAAGCTCATGAAGAGTGCTTCCCTCAATACTACAATGCTCCCCCTAAAACTAGATCCTTCTATTCATCTGATATAATTAATTTTGGTAAGGGTAATGCAAGAGTTCTCTTTTCAGCTATAAATAATTTGGCATAGCCAAATGATAACCTCCAGCTCACTAATTCCTCTGATCTCTGCAATGAATTTCTGGCATTTTTCCAAAACAAAATTTACTCAATTTATCAAAAGCAATGGTTACACTTTACTGCCGACTAATAGAGTCTGGCTGAGGTTTTCAACCCTGCTGCATTTTACTCATGTTTTGCTACTTTCTCACTTTATGATTTAGTCGTATCCATGAACTGGTCTATGTATAAAATATAAAATATGTAGCCTTATGAGTCCGCTTGACCTGATTTCTACCACGTTGGTCCAAAATTATATCACCTGTGCTTATCATAGTAAAAGATTATGGGGGCATACAGTATACTTGGGACATGTACTTTCTGTTGGAGGGAACTGTTGATGTCTGTCACTTTAGTCTGAAAATAGGATGCAAACTGAGTAGCTGTGAAGTTAGAGTGAGGTAGAGGTGAGAGATGGTGGAGTAGCCAGACGAAGGTAGGGAATTGCTGCTGTGGGTTATTGCAAACTGCTTGAATTGACCACTCAGGTCAGTGGGCAGGTTTGATTTTTTTTTTTTTTCAATGTAGTACCTTGGTCAACCAAGGTTTGAGAGAGGACTGCATTAGAGGCCTGTTGGTCAGCAGACATAGATAGTCAAGAGTGAATGAAAGTGACAATACTTCTCAGTCTCATTACAGGCTGGTATAGACCATGCTGTCAGAAGAAGTATGTTGATTCAGTAGAGTGACCATTGCTGTCTGTTCCCCAGTTACCCTGCGAGGACCAGATCATTCTGCTAAAGGGCTGCTGTATGGAGATCATGTCCCTGAGGGCGGCAGTACGCTATGACCCAGAGAACGAGACACTAACCCTCAACGGGGAAATGGCGGTGACCCGTGGTCAACTGAAGAACGGAGGCCTGGGCGTGGTGTCAGATGCCATCTTCGACCTGGGTGTGTCCCTGTCCTGCTTCAATCTTGACGACTCTGAGGTGGCCCTGCTGCAGGCTGTCATCCTCATGTCCTCAGGTGAGGTGGACACTGTCCGTTTCACTTACCTGTCCTTAGGTGAGCGCTCCCCATGCTGTAAGCACCCACAACACAAAAACTGCACAAAATTCTACGACTGCCGAATTTTCCTTTCTGAGGTTCTTTACATTTAGGGCAGTATTTCGTTCCCCATGTATATGACATATTTCTTCTACATAACTCTGTCTGTATCCATTAATTACTCCAATGTTTCCTACCCAAAATCACTAATATAAAGAAGTTACATGTATGTACATGCAGTTAAGATATATGTGCACATATAGTTCAAATATATATACATACGGTATATGTATATATGTAAAAAAATGTTCAGTAGCCCCAGTCACATTCATCTAAGAACTGTCATAGGCTTAACTCAAGAGACACACAACTCTTCACAAGTATAAATAACTTGAGTAATGAATTTTCAAAACAAAAGTTTTTAATAGATTCTGCACAATTTTAATTGTGATATCTGTATAAAAATGTACTGTTCTGATATTTTATTGAACTGTAATTGTTTCATTGTATTTGTTGTATGTTGTTTGATGTGAATAATGCCTGATACATACCGTCTCACACCCAACAGTAATGTAATTAAATTATAAAAGTTGAGTACAAGCTTGTGGTAAGATGAGGTCGGTATATCGGATGGTGTTCTGAACAGTAAAACGATTTGAGATTTGAGCATGATTCCTCTTGGTATGTGAAAGCCTTGTCCCACATTGTTCCTACTCCTTACTCTCTTGCTCTTCTGCGTGCGATGTAGACCGTCCGGGCCTGACGAGCGTGGAGCGGATCGAGCAGTGCCAGGAGGACTTCCTCCTTGCTTTCGAGCACTACATCAACTATCGCAAACACAAGGTGCCATACTTCTGGCCCAAGCTCCTGATGAAAGTGACAGACCTTCGCATGATTGGGGCGTGCCATGCTAGCCGTTTCCTGCACATGAAGGTGGAGTGTCCCACCGAATTGTTCCCCCCACTCTTCCTGGAGGTGTTTGAGGACTAACGGGGAGGGGGGGAGGGGGGGGGGGCATGGACACACCAAACTCTTTTAGCACTACTGAGTCATTTCATTCCATAGATTAGGTGTAGCTTCTACCTAGTTTTGGATGGAACTATTCCTATGATGCGGGTACATGTGAATAGTGTTTTTTTTTCTTCATCTTTTTGTATATCTGTCTTCTAAGATACAGTGTTTTTTCATGGTAACGATGTGATTGGTTGATTTTATGGGAAAAAAAAAATTGCCAGCGTTTACTTAGCCATGAGTAGTTGATTTTGGATTTGAAAAGTGCATGCACTTTTTTATGTTACAGTATCTTTTCATGGGTGGTCTCATAAGACATTTTACTGTACATTGAAGGTGCTTAATGTAAGCTTTAAGTGAAACATGTTCTCACTGTTTCATGGAAAAACGCTTTGTGTGGGGCAAAGTGGCTCATCAACTTTGTCACTGTGTTTGTGGTAAACACTGTGCAGACCTTTCCCTCACACAGTGGCAATGCACATACCAGTACATTTGGAATCCCTGATGCTAGTTTGTGCCATCAGCAAGAGCCACAAAGAGATAAGATGTTCCTTTTGATTTCCTTATTTCATCAAATAGATTCTCCACCTGTCCGTGTACATAGTAGTAAGGAAAAATTGCTCAGCCTTGTATGCTTTTGTTAAAAAAACGGCACCCATTTGGTGCCAGAAAATTCAGATATTTTTGTCTGCTTCAGACTCTGCATCAGCTTGCTCACCACACACATCTGAAACCTCACAACGGCCTCTGTTCAATCCCAATGCGTTATTGTCCTTAATTTTGAGTAACGCATTACTCAAGTGTTACTCATTTCTTTAATAGCATTAGAAAATTGGAAATTAATGGAAACTTCAGTGTAAGAAACAACAGAGTAACCAGTTTGTTACTGAATTTTAAGGACGAAGCGCATTTCTGTTTGATTGAATCGGGGCCATCATCTCGTTAGGGAGATGTTTTCTCCCTCCGTGTTCTGTATACAAATGACTGCATATTACTCACCTGCCAGACAATCTTGATGCAGTAGTTCTGTGTTGATGTTTAACATCTTTGAATTTCTCGTGTGATATTTTCTAAATGTGTAAGTTATTACAAATCAACTGAAGCAGTGCTTTTGCTAGGACTTGTTGGTGCTATGAAATGGCCAATTCCATACCTCTGTTTCCTGGCTGCAGAGGGATGCAAAAGGTCATGCCTACAGTAGAATTCATATGATCAGGAGAAGATGGTAAGTGCCAGGAAATCGAGACTGAGAGACCTGCTGAGACAGACGCAAATGTGACATCAGCAGGTACAGTGTTAGGAATAGGCACATGTTACCATTGTTTAAAGTCTTTTTTTTTATTCTCTTGTCTCTGTTGATAGTTTGTATTTTTTTACTGGTATACCCATCAGTTTTCTGGAAATTAAAGGAGAAAGTCAGGAATGGTAGACTTCTATTGTAGCGCTTTGCTTTACATTAAAAAATGTTTTATGTGAAACAATACTATAAAAGCTTTCATTGTCCTCAAAGCAGCTTCTGTTATATGCAAGTTGATGCCTTTTATAAGCAATAGCTTTGCAGTGATGTTTGAATGATTGTGATTTCTCACGCAACTGCACAGATTTGATGTTAATGCACAGACAATCAAGGCATTGAAGCGGGGAGGGGTACTGGGGAGGCAGTCACCTGAGTGACAAGGTGAACACAATGTTGAGAGGTGGGACAACAAACCTCCCACACGTGAGAAAACTTGTTGATCAAGGAATGTTATATATTCTATATAAATATTTTACAAAATTGTGGGTATGAACTGGTAAAACAGTGGATATGTTACGCACCATAAAAAGCTATTTTACAGTATAAAGGATAAGGTTTGTATATTTTCAGAATGCAGAGGTGTTCTGCAGATATTGTACTCGTATAATGAACATTTTATCATTTTGCAGATATGACGGAAATCTTTTCTTGAATTTATAGCAAGAGCAGTATACTGTTGAGACTTGTTCATATAAGATTCATTAGTGACTGTTTCCTGTGATACTTTCAATCATTCCAGAAAAAGGGAGTTTGAAAAAGCTCATTTATTAATGCTCATCACAGTTCAGTGATTATGGTAAGAAAGCAGTTAGTAAATGCAAAAGGTAGTAAAGAAGCAATAAGGTTTCCGTTTGGACTGTTTGTGTATCACAATGGCTAGGAAGAGACAAAACTATATCCAGCTTCACATCAGTGTTAAAATTTTGCATGAATTGAAAATAATGAATCTGATCATGTCAGCGCATTTTTAAAACAGTCATTTAAATTATGCCACATTATTAATTTGGCAGTGCATTGAGTGCTTCGACCTGCTCAGTGTCCATTTACCATTTACTTTCTGAAATAAGTCATACCTAATAATAGACAATAATGTGTGCATTAAGTGTTTTTACTTGTGCAGCAGCCTGGACTAATGCTGAACTGGGGGCTTTAAACTGTAGGGTTCAGGTTCAAATCTAGGATTGCAAGCTGTTCTTTTGAGGAAGGCAATATGCTGAGCTGCTTCACTAAATGGCCCTGTAAGTCACCCAGGGTAAGAGTTTATGTTATGTAAGTAATAATGAAAATTTAGTAAAAAATATGTTTACTAAAATATTTAAGTAATAACAAATAAATAATAACAAATTAGAAACCATTTTAATAAAAAAAAATATATATAATCATAAGTTAATAATAATTATAGGCATAAAATCAGTGTGATCAGTTCTGTTTCTGGTCAAGAGATGGAGAGAATGTCAACATTGAAAGCACATTAGGAAGCAGTTCATCCAAGCCAATAAACATTGATGCAGTATCATAACTTTGATTGAAGTCTAAGTGTGAGAGTTTGACTCAGAAGTATGAAAGATTTGTAAATACCCAAATTGTAGTTTTGTACCAAACTGGATATTTTGCACATGGCTGTGCTCACAGTGTAAAGTTTGAACGTTGCTGTGATCTGGGTGTGCTGGCTGAATTGACAATGTTAAAAGTTGCACTAAGAAAGATGATTATGACAATATAGGGATGATGGTGATGAATGATGATGTGATGATGATTATGCTGATGATGGAGTTAGTTCTGATGTTTGTATTAGTGTGAACGGGCTCTGAGAATAAAGATGATTTGGAGAACTCCCTGGAACACAGTGTTGAAAGTTTAGTTTTTTCCTGTGTGCAGTGTCAAAAATGGAGATAAACCCAGTTAATATCTCCTCACTTGTATCTCAACACATTCAATGTTATTGTTTTACTAGCTGATGTTAACCATTGATTTCCTTGTTAAATGGACTGTCAATATCCATTTTCCCCATTCAGAGTAGATAGTTATAGCTTTTTTTTCCTTTTACAGCTAGGTCTTGGTAGTCTTGTAATAACGGATTTATGAACATTACTAACCTACAAGCCTACTGAAGTCCTGGGAAATCATTGTTTAGCAAGTCTATCATAATTCTGCCAAACATGTCTATGCATAGACTCAACTCAACTTTTTAGAATAGGGTCAGACTCCAGCTAATGTACACCTTGAATTTGAGGTTTCGTTAGACACTACTTATCTGCTGGCTGCATCACTATCTGTGTTTCTATTCTTCAGTCAAGTCAAAGAGTTGATGTGGGGAAAAATCCTGAAGTCTGCTGTCCAATTTGATAATGGTAATAGTAATTGCATTACTGCGTTGTGGCACCATTGGATAATATTTGAAACCCTTTTAACATCACACCTTGCTTAATATAACGTATTTGTTCTTCACACCAGGGGAGATATTAAGCAGTTTAAATGTAATTAAAGAACCTCTAGAAGGCAATAACATAATAACCATTCAATAACAAAATAGATTATATTAATGTTACTTAACTGGTAACATAATAATCAACCTGTAATATAATTCCTAATAAAAATATTTTAGCCAGTACTATAATAATATTTGCCCATTATTATTATAGCCTCTTCTTCACTTGCTTTATCAGTGCTGTTTTTGTCTAACAAAAATATTCTGCTCCTGCAGTGTGAAAATATGTTTGTATTCCTCTGTTGATGTATCCAGCTCTTTTGATCGCATTTTTCCTTTCTCTGTGATGCATTTTCTCATTTATTAGCCATATTTGTTGCAAGTTCAAAGATGCAGGCCTGAGAGTCATGGGATGTGTCTAAATGAAGTGTGCTAATGGCTGTTGTTTGCATCAAGCCATCCAGAATCTTCTATGGAACAGTTTGTACTTATACATGTCTCGACATTAAGTAGAGATGATGGCGTTCACATTTAAATTGTTGATTCTATTTAGCATTCATGAGATTTTTTTTAATTGTCCAAAAATTGCACAAGATCCAGCGTGAAGGGAATGTGATTTGACCTTTCAATGGATGCATTATTGAGCAGATCCATCCTATAATCCTCTTCAATCCAGGAAAGGCTTGTGTTGTTCACTGCACTTGGTTATGCAAAAAATATTGTAATTACTCACTGTACTGCAAAAGAGTCACTGTAATAGCAAAGTGCATCTTCTGCAGAAGTATTGCTCATTTTTTGCCGAAATAGAATTTGAAATAAAAGGAAAAATATTTATAGATTACCATAGTAACATGTTTTAGAGTTGTATGACCCAAAGAACTGACTGAAAGTTATATCTCATACAGTTTCCTACTAACCAATAATATAGTAACTAACATAATGTAATAACTGAGATAAATGTATTGTCGGTTAAGTGTTATTACTTGTTTATTGACTAATTTTGTGTTATTTGTTAGTTATTATGTTATAACTGAAAATATGTTAAGGTATTATCAGTTACCATTTTTAATTATTATGTTATTGGTAGCTTTAGACCCTTAGTATGGTCTGTAGTACTTCTCATAGCAATGTTTTAGTTAAGTACCTCTCAAGTAGAGTGGCATGGGTTCAATTGTTAAATTGTTCATCAAAGTTTTAAAGAGCACCTGGGTAAAACCTGGGTAAAAAACATACTTACAAACCTACTTACCTACCTAAAATATCTGCCGAACATTCTTTATAAATCCTAATTTGGAAAAAAAAACAGTCAAAGTGAAAATTTAAGAAAGCAAGATTAGCCTTTAATTGATTGGTCCAAACATCTGACATACAACCTCATGTGGAGTATGACTGTTTTGCATTCAGACATAGAATAGACTAAATCTATTATCGCATTGAGAATGTGCTAATACAGCTGTCTGGGACACCACTCAAGCTTTTTGCCAAGCATGATTTATACACAGATTTTGTGTCAGTTACACAGGTGCAACATTCTGTAAACATCATTTACATCAAACCACTGAGCTTCTCTTGTGGTGGCATTTATCACACACATACCACTCCTGTAGCCACTCATTGGCCTTGAGGTTAGAATGTCTGGTTTGACTGTAGGACGGTATTGATCCTATCCTGTCAAGTCATACCAGTGTCTTTCAAGATGTTACCCAAATTCCTCTCTGTCTGACACTAGGCATGGGAATTATGGATATTGTCCCTTCAATACATTGGAGCTCAGACCAAGGGGTAAATTTGTTCACCAATTTGGTTCACACCTCAGCAATTTGTGTTCGCTGCATACTTTTTACACTTTTTTACATCATGGAGGGTGAAGTTGGAGCACCCCCAAACTAAACAGAAATCAACAGGAAATGTGTGTTCCCTGCTTACAATTGCATAATACACTCATTAGTATATTGGGTAGGGGAAGGCTTCATTTTTTATTTCCTCCAAAAGAAACTATCATTCTATCTTAAAGACAGGTGTATTGGTAAGAGATGCATGATTTGAAGTTTGATTTCAGAGAAACTGTTCAATTTATTGATGAAAAACATTTACAGGAATGAAACAAAAGATGGACAACCTGCTATAGAAACACGTACCCGTAATCAGAGGAGGACTTTTGGTCTTTTCTTTCATGGTTACAGAAACAGCAGGATGTTTGTCATAAATTAAAAGCCACTCTGGGTAATTGAAATGCAAAGCACTGCTAGCTTTTGACGTGGTGGCTTCTCTGGTTTTATTCAATCCGTATTATTATCCAGTGATATAGACCGCATCCTTGCTGTAGACTAAACAATCCTGTTTTGGTACAAATATGAGTAATTCACTTCCAAAGCATCACCTACACACATGCACACTGTCTGATTGATATTATTTTGTAAAAATATGGGACAGTGTTCATGCCAGGTCTCCTTTCTTGTCTGTTAAAGATGATCTGGGTACAGATTCAAAATGCCAATGATATCGTAATGGCATTCCTGAATTATTTAAAAAGCTCTTTAAATATACATTTTGTATTGAATGTAAAATTGGTATTAAAGAAATCTGGTAAATGGAATACATCTCATAACTGTGACATACTTAGTTTTGCCAACCACAGGCCATGTAGTACTTTTAGATGTTGAATATTGAAGAAATATTACGGGAGTGGGATTAGGTAGAAATATAGAAATTCATCTGTAAAATGGGTAAAAGTAAAATCAGTTGTTCTAATGACATGCATACTGCATATATTGTATACAGATATTAGCAGGTCTATACAAGATATATGAGTGTGCTATTTAGATATATTGAAGAAACAGACAAAATCAACTACAAAGTATATTGACAGAGTACAATTATGTCTCCTATATCTCCATATGTTTTTCACAGACTGCATGCTGAATAGTTTCTATCATTGCATAACATGATCATATGGTTCTTTAATACCCACAGTATCATGGTATTTGATATCCACAATAGCATACCACACGTGTGTTCTTGGTTGTCAGACAATTTGGGATGATTAATATTGCCTGTAATCTCACTCCTGATAGCATTCTGTGTCATACTGCCTTCTGACATTCTGTGGCTCTTGGCATATTTTCATTTTCTGTCACTGTCATCTCCCAGACCAAAAGAAAATGCGAGGTCAGATCAAGAGTAAATAAGGTCTAATCATAGAAGAGACCTTGCAAACTGGCACAGTCCCAGGCATCTAAGAGACTGTTCTCTCCCATCTGCTAACAGATGAGAAATTACTGTCCGACAATGATCAATAAACATCTAGTTAACTTAGTAATCTTGCTCTCACAGTGAAGAACAGTCTCTAGGATGTATAAGGAAGTGAAGTGTTGCAGCCTCAGTGACACAGAATGAGAAACATTCATGTCAGACATGCTAATGCATGTGTGCACAAGAGGTACTGTACATCACATATGCCATAAAGTACTGTGCATATACTCGCCTCTTAACACACCTCTCTAGAGTGATGCGATAGCCGAGTGACTGTCTTTCACTCAGAGAACAAGGTTGCCAGTGTTGTGCATGAACACGTTAAAAGAGCGGGTTCGTTAAACATGCTCATTTTTTCGGTGAGCGGTGAACCTGAACGTATCCGTTTGTAACTAAAGACTGTGAACTTGAGCTCGTTCGGGTTTGCGCGAGATTCGGAATCCTTGGGTGTGATACAGGTACTGTTTGATGAATAAACACGGAAGGCGTTATTCCATACTTTAGACGTTTTTATTAGTGCAACTCATCAGATAGACAGCTCGACAGCTCGCAACCAACTGCCCATATCCCGCGTAACAATCACTGCGCATGTAGATATACACATAAAATAGTCTCTGGAGCAGCTCATTTAAAAAAATGGAAAAAATGAACTGGGGCTGTGAACTTCTTCAAAATTGTGAACTATGAACATGAACTTGTTCTTTTTAATCTGTGCGAATTGAACTTTGAGCTAGCCCTTGTGAAGTGTGAACTTGCACAACACTGAAGGTTGCCCAGCTAAACTTACCCACTGCAGCTAAGAGTGCACAACCTATAGCCAAACTCCTAGGGACATTAGTGCCCTGGGGCATAACCCTCAAGAGGCGGCAGCTGCTGCAGCTCAAAGAAAACAAACTCTGCGACTCAGAGGAGAACAAGAACTCCCTGAAGCAGAATGTTCATGAGACTGCCGGGGGCTGTGGCTTGGAGAAGGACAAGCCGTATTTGATAAGTCAGTTCCAATAAGAGCCACAGGCATAAGCCGGGGTGACTGAAAAAGTCACTATCCAAGGTGGAAACTCAGAGCCGGCTAAACAAGTCTACACCCAGAGAGACCAAAAGATTGGCATACAGCCATTAACTGTATCCTCAGATGACAGGGGGCCTAACACAGCCAGTAGCCTTGACCCAAAGGAAGGGGTAGCAGCAGCATTCAGATAGTAGAACCTGGAATAAGTGAATGGGAAGCGTAGCCCACATAGACACGGCACATACCTCTACCAAGGGGGAACTGCAGAACAAAGCCAACGACGCCATGGTGGAATGTGCTCTTACTGAAGATAGGACAAGGGGGCCAGCCCGCTCATAGACCAACTGGATCACTGCCTTAATTCATTGGGACAGTCTGCTTTATGAAAAAGGCTTACTCAGGAGCTCAGTCTTATAACAAAGAGGTGATCCGTTGACCACTTTGGTTCAATTCATCTGACATGAGGGGAGGGTGGAATGCAGGCAAGTGTATGAATTAGTTCATAGTAGAGGGAGACCATACCTCTACTATACCTCTGGCACAAAGAAAGGTTCAACCCCTGAGTCATTTGGCCTGAACCTGCAACCAGTCATCACAATCGTCAGACAATCAGTTAAGCCTTATCTAGGGAGTCAGCTCAAACTTTGCTTGAGAGAGAGAGCCTTAAATGCAATGCGTAATTTCCAGGTAGGGAGCTGTGAACCTCTGTGTAGGAAGAGAGGAGCAACCCCTCCACCCAAACCATGTAGCTTAGCATTGTTCTCCAGAAGACCCCCCCAGATTATTTGCCGTCTGAAAGAGCTGCCGAGGACTCTTTAAGTGTGGTAGATGACTTACCACTCTCCAGCAACCCCAGCAGAAAATTTATGCAGGGGTCTAGCACTTTGCAGTGTCCCTGTTAGTTTGCCGTGTAAGCCCAGTAGCAGCAGTTGCCTATGCTCAGGGGCCAAGGCTGGCAGATGAATTGCCGGCCTTCAGCTTGGTTGCCTCCCAGCGACAGACAGTGCACACACCCCACAATGCAGAGACCTGCTGTTGCTGCAGGGTCACTAGAGGAGGCAAGGCTAATAGCTAGGGAAACAAAGAGCAGAGGAAAGGCAAGAGGAGGGGGTCAGTTCAATTGATTTTCCAGCTGCGAGTCCTGTCACCTTTCACCGGCAGACAGTGAATGCAGCTTGCAGGAGGTAGGCCCTGCTGTTGCCACAACACACAAAGACAACCCCAAGGACTGTCCTCTGCTAGGGGAAGTAATAGACAGCATCTCCTTATTTATCACATAATGGAATTATAATTTAAAGCAAATAAGCAAAACTGAGGACTGTGAAAGCACTGGATTTTCATTTGTATTTCACATTGTCCACTAACCTGCCCAATGAACAGGAGAAGCAAATTAAAATCTGTGTGCAATCTCCTTTATAGGATGTTTGGCATACAGTTATGCATACAGCCTACTGACTATATCTCTGTCCCTCTAAAAGTCTTACAATGCCCTGAGGCATTTCCTTTAGTAATTATCACATTTAGAGATGTGTTAATAATGTAAATATTGTACTTCTCAAAATTGGTTATACATGTTCAAAAAAAAGAGAGAAATGTTGAAAGAAAAAAAAGTTTAGAATTTATTTAGAATGATGTAATGTTGGATTTTTTTCTAGCTTTCAGAGCATGAATGAGTTTCCCTAAAAGTATCCCTCTGCAAGGTCATACCGCAGTAGGGGAATTCTTTGGAGATCAAAGACAAGACAAGAGTGTAGATCAAGGTTTTATGAAGAGCTCTGAATTTGGTTTGTCTGATTAGCAACCTTTCATCATTTTAGCATTTTACTTAGAACGGTAAAACTGCTCCTCCTTCACTGATAGAAATAGAAAATCTACAATCCATGCATTGCAATGCGCATCTTTAAAGGTGACTGTAATATCCAAAGTAAGTTGATCTCCAGTTCCAAATAATGGATCAAATAATAATAATGGATGCACTTTTGAGTTCTCTTTATTTTTTGTTTTTAATTTTGCATTGGTAAAGAGAAAAGAAGGAGCAGAATTTATGCACACCTCTGTCACAGTTATAGTGGTTGTCAAGTTAGAGAGTCACAGAAATATCTGCTCCCAGGAAGTAAATTATGTTAAGAACAGGCCACTGAACCAGCAGTTTCCACTTGTATATCACACAAAATGATCATGAATTACAAAACTCCTTGTACTCCAGGAACAGGCAAAGATATCTGGTGCTCAAAGTGTCTAAAAGAGAAAAAGTGCAAAGAAGTTGCAAAATTCAAGTAAACCACTCTTAATGAAGAAAGTTTTAAACAAACATTTTTTGTTCCTTATGCCTACATTTTGAGCTTGTTTCATTTGCACTCTCATACTCTCATGACTGTGATAACAGGAAAAAGATACTACAGATATAAAGATGTGAAGGCTACTTTATAGTGCATTTTGTTTTCACCAACTTCTCACCACTCTTCTGGAGACAATTTTGAAAAATTCCATGTGCCAATACTGCCCTCTACTGGTAAAAAAAAGTTATATCAAGGTGATGATAAAGATGGCCATGGTGGTACCTAGCGAAGTAGCAGTAGTTATAATGGTTAAAAACAACAGAAATAGTTAGACAGTGAAATATGACATATGTCAATGTAGGACTCTGAACAGAATTAAACCTGATTATTCATGTAAATCTAGGAAGGTTGCAATTTAATTTGTGTATGACGGTTATCATCGCAATTGCAATATGATGCAACAATGTGCATGTTTGTGATTTCTTTTTCCCCTCGTTGTATGACTGCCTAGACTGCATGTTATCAATTAAATACAAACAAATTGTACACTTATATTAATATATCAGTCACATCATACTGCCGTGTGGAAGGATCAACGAAACAAATTCAGACTTACACTTCAGCAGTCAGCTCTTTTACTTCCTCAGGCATATTAATGCTAATTTAGCCAATTTGTCTTGTATGGAAGTAGACGTGTCATGCCGCAACATTGTGCCAGAAACATCATCATGACAAAACAATGAATATGTCAATTTTGAATAAACTATTCTTGTGTATAAAACATAATTGGCACATACAGCAAAATGCACGATTGTTCAGAACATCCTTTCCCTGGGGTGTAGCCATATAGCAGGTGTGTTGGCTGCCCTTGGACACTGATTTTAGGGACCAATCAGTTTTAACTAAAAATGGCCTTCATTTGTGTCAGCCACTATTTACCATATTGATCTTTAACAGAAGCCAGCTGTTAGGGGGTAGGACAGTGATGTTATATTTATTACACAGTGACTTCTGTATTTAGACAAAATATTTCTGAAAGGAGGAAGAGATATGAATAGGGTGTCTCACACAAACGCAGTGAAAACTCTGCAGTGGACTACATTAAACCTGACCTAATTTAGTGTGCCTGGGAGCTGATACACAAAAAAACGCAAGTCCTAATTTTGGAACATTACCAGACTAGCACAACAATAACAAGCAGGCAACATGATATGCAACAGCATCTGTAGAATATTTATTACTAAAAGTATTTTTTACTCTGCGTGGATCAATGTGTGGTTATTAATGGTTCCAACATCTGGAGTAGTAAATGGATTAGTAGTAAATGGAGACAACTTCTTTGTCTCTGTATGTGTGCTGACAATTGGTTTTCCGACACCTGGAAGGACATAAGAGAGCATAAAATAAAGTCTGATCCAATGACTCAAAGCGATATTTTCAAAAACACAATGAGAGTGAAAAGAATGACATACTCTGCACAAGGTTTCGCATAATATGTTTATTCATATAGATATATTTATATTATATATATTTATACTATATATAGATATTTATATAAATCTATGTATATTGCAATGCTTTCACAGAAGGAAACACAGAAAGACCACAATTTGGAAATGAACAGAAACATAAATGGTCAGAGCTGCACGCACTCCATTGGGGAAAGAGGGATGGAATGACCTCTGATCAACCGATAAATGACCCCAGAGTCTCCCTCTGGTCCATCTGTGGAGTCTAAGGCGAGACAGTGCTCACAAAAAAAAGGACACGAAGGTCAGATTCATATTACTAGTCTCCAGGCATATGGACAAATGGCTGATTTGCCCTTTGCGTGACTGACAAGCTGGATGATTGTTCCTGTGCTGGACGCTGTCCTTGAAATATCCATACAACACAGGTTTACTGATAAGTGATGCCCGTTTACATATACACTTAAACACTTGTGCTGTGGATTTACATGGTAAAAAAAGAAAACGATGAAAGAAGTATTACAATCACAGTACTAAATTACTCCATCCAGCAGCACCAAGCCTGGCAGGGCTGTGAGAGTGGCAGCAGTGCCTTAGTCCAGACCCCTCACTCCCATGCCACGCGAATCATTCCCTCCTCACACAGTAGTTGAAGACACAGGCATATTAAGCTTATACACGTCGGCATTTATGTGCCTCATACGTATATGCATAAAAGTGAAAGACAACACTGCCTCTGACTGGACCTGCATGCAGTTTCTGTGGTCTGTGGCTCCTCCTACGACAGAGCTTCTCAACCGCTGAAGTGTCACTGAGATCTGCAGTAATAAAGACTCCTCAGCAGGTGGCAGTGTAAAATAATGTTACTCTGGAGTTGGGTTTTTCTCGTTAACTACTGCCAGACTGTTAAGGGCAAAATATACACTTGCAATAATAATAGTAGACTTGTACGGAATTGCACAATTCACATGAAATTTACAAACATGCCATTGAAATTTCCTGGCAACCAAGCTCTTTCTCTGAACAGGCAGAAGTGCAGCATACCCACAGGTCAAACAGGATAGCATATAGCCATGCATTAGCAGCACATACCACATTCTACATTTTTTTGCCCTCACCCTGTAGTGGCCAGACCCAGCTGTGAGGTTTTAGTCTTCAGCCTCCTTGCACCTGAATACATGCCACATTCACACTGCCTATGTGCACTACACTTTGGACAGAAATAAATTGTCTGAAATTATACAAAACTCAACTAGCCAATACAAGGGTCCATACTGTACTCACAAAGCAGATATACTTCTTTCACTCTACAACGAAAAAGGTGCTTTTTGAATTTACATCCGAGCACACCGCTCACATGCGTGTGCACGCACATTTGTATGCGTTACCACCACAAGAAGGTTTATTAGCCATACAGTGTACAGTGACTGACTTTTCTTCTTGCCTTTTACTCACTTTTGTCCACAAACCAATTTCGTGAGGAAATTGTACAAGTAAATTGTACTTGTACAACAACATTCTACACAGTAAAACACTTGACAGAGTTGCTGGAATGTCGAGGAGAATGCAGAGGGTCTGTGGGTCAGAAAAAGAGGCCAGGTTCAGGCATGCACTTTGAAGGCCAGGAGCTCTTCAGAGTGCATGTTGTTGAGGGAACGGAGGTCGGGCAGTTTGAGGAGCAGTTTGGTAAAGGTGGCTGCCTCGTTGGAGTGGTTCTTCATGATCAGACTCCTCAGGGCTCGGATCAGGTTCTCCTGGAGTGCTTCCACCGAATTCACATTCTCAATCCCTGAGCGATCTGAGGACACACAAGCGCAATGTTTTAGCAGCAGGTCCCTTACTCTTCCACTTAATAATGACGTGGCATTGTGATTCACTCTGTGTTGCCTTAGAGTTATTTATTACGCTATTGGCTGTACTGTACTTTCTTCTGTGCTATTTGTATTCTTCATTTATTCTTGTAATGGACCATGTTCCAGTAAAGGATTTCCTTGAATATGATCACATGCAAAATTAGATGAACATTTTAGAGGTCTTTACACTAGAATTGACTGAACTATGTTGACTTTCAACTTTTATCTTAAAGTAATATTAAATAAATGATATCATTAATCAAAGCTCTGCTGTCCTAAATATATATTTAAATATACATTAAGTAAATATATATTAATACATAAATAAGTACAAATTGCAACTGATAGAAAAATACTGCAAACTTGTTCAAAGCACAGAATAACTAATAAGTAAAATCAAGTGGAATTGTTAAAAAACAACACATATTTTTATCAGCATTGTACACAGACAAGAAACCACACATAATGAGCAGGTGCAGTGAAATTATTTTCCGGTAACATCTGGGAGTAATGGGGCATGGCAGCTGCGCCTGATTGGTCCACTGCACAGATGAGGCAGGAAGTGGTTGGTCTGGCAGCAGGAAACGCCTGGGCTTACCGGCAGAAACCAGGACGACAGCAGTGAAGAGGCTCATCTCCTCCTCGCTCAGCTGCAGGGTGGAAAGCTTCTCGCTGAACTCAAACATGGAGTTCAGCAGCTCTCCCGCACCCATGGACCGCAGCGCCTCCACACTGTACTTCTTACCGCTTAGGAAGGTCACTGTGCGGTCTTTCACGTCGAACAGGGATGCAAAGCGCACCACTAATACCTGCCCAAAACACCACAGCATAAGACTGGAGGGGCAAGAGAATCGGCTATCAAGCTCAGAGTGAAAAAACCTTAGAGTGTTCACTGGGAGCAACTGAATAAAATACTACATTTTATCGTACTCTCAGCCATTAATGTTTAAATACCCTCATTGGCTCAAAGCTACATAATCTAAGTATATACTGTTAGAAAAAATCATGAAGATAATACGACAGAAAAAGGAGGAAAAAGAGGAAAGAAGCTGAGACATCAAGGTAAACTCAGGACTCCTTTTATGATCTTTTGTTGACATCATTCTTTCCATTCCCTGCTTGTGACCTCCTGTTTTACGGGCAGACAGATGCACTTTGATCTATTTTAGCGGAAGGTGGGCGGGAGGACAGGTGTGAGGGGAAGAAGACACTGATCATGCTGAGAAGAGTACTGGTCGGGAGCTTCAGTCGTACCTCAAACGTCCCAGCCTTCAGGAGGCTGACCTGGTCGTGCTGAGAGAGGTCACGGAAGCCCGGTATTTTCTTGGCAAACTCCACCACCTCCCGCACAGCTGGCGTGAAGCTCATGGAGAACTCCTCCCAGATCTCGTGGCTTGACTTGCACGGATCCACATAAGGAGAAACGCTCATGGGACACACCTTTGTCAGACAGACAATAACAGCACAGTTAGCAAACTCTCGTCAAATTCATCACACATAATCACAAAGTAATCAAAGCCTTTTTCATTTTGTGAAACTCTGAAACTAAGAGATCGACGCTGGCTTGTTAAAAGCTGTGCCCATTCGAAGTACCCCATGTACACTTACCAGGTGCATTCTGTTGCCCTCTGTCCACAACTGCCTGCTGTTGACCACAGGTTCAGTGATGTAGCCCCTGTGGGGCAGGCTGTGTGCGTAGGCTGGACAGTGGCCTCTCAGGGCATTGCTGAACTGCTGGGTCGGGCAGTGGCCATGCGGGTTGTCGCTACAGAGTCTGTTGGTGACAGGCTGGACTGTGCCACTGGGCAGGTGGTGGCCGGTGACCGTGGAGCGGTTGTTCCGGCGGTTCCAGTCCACCACGCTGCCGTCGCCCCCTCGCTCGGCAACAGCTGGGGAGGGAGGGGCTTTTGAATGCTCCTGGTTGTACATGAAGGTCTCCTTGTGTGCCCTCGTCACAGTGCCAATGACCTCATCCTCCCCGCTGTCTGACGAATAGGAGGAGGAGGCGGAGCTCATGGAGGTGTCCATGGCAACCAGGGGCTCGCTGTCGGAGCTGGACTCCTGGGAGCGCTCGGGCGAAGACGCGGGTGAGTAGGAGGGGGAGGAGCTGGAGGTAGAGTCCTCGGGGGTTGGTTCGGCTGCGTAGGGCGGAGTCAGGGTTGCAGTAAGCTGACTGTGCATTTGGTTGTTGTTCATCATGTTGTTCATGGCACTCTGCATCTCCAGCAGCATCCGCTGTTTCTCCCTCTTTGGGATGCGTCCAAACCGGACCGCTTATAAAGCAAAGACAGCCACACTCATTAGCAACACATCAGCATGGATCATGATGCAAAACCTAATGATGACGACTGCTAAATAAGATATTATGAATTTACTACAGACGCTCACCATCTTTTGACATTCCGACAAACAAACACTTCTTGAATCTGCACTGCTGGCAGCGGTTCCTGTTCATGCGCATGATGGGACAGTTCTCATTCTTCAGACACTTTTTGTACTGGATGTTCTGCTGAATGCTTCTCCTGAAGAAGCCCTGTGAAATGATATAAAAGTCGTTATGTTCAAAAGCAAAAAAAAAAGGAAATAAACTGTTCACCTGTCATTGCCTGAAGATATGACTATATTTGGATGGATAAAATTGACAACCACATTTCGCCTATGACATAGCAACACTTGTTGGCACTTGCCAGGATACTTCTTCCTTCTTTGCTAAAATTCCAAATGTGCACAGGTTCCATTCCCTTACGCTACTCAGGACACATTCACCTTTGAACATACATACCCTCTCTCCCTGGAACAAACCCCTCATATACTCACACACTCACAAGACTCACACACACACAAACATGCAGATCTAATGTCTATGCAAGACTTGGGTAACCTATCTACAGTGCCTATGCTAATAGTGCTTCTTGACAATTGGGCTGAGCTGACATAATTAATACAAAGAAGGACCTTGGAAACAGTGGTGTTTTTTAAAGGAGACAACGTCCAGACTGATACCAAGTTCATATTTTTTGGGTGGGCCATTGACATGAGTTGGCCAATTGGCTGGTAGAAGTGACTCCACTATCATTTGGGATCATAGTATTCAGCACTAAATCGCTCACCTTACATCCCTCACAGGCATGCACCCCATAATGGAAGCCGGACGCCACGTCTCCGCACACCTTACACAACAGCACCATGCCGTTGATCTCTGCACATAAACACACATAAATAATCATACATTCAGTTAAACACATAACATTCATGTTTTCTAAAGGAACATGATGGTGGGACAACAAATAGATAATAGAAATACTTCTGACATAGTGATACATTACAGTCATGTTCTTTCTTGATAGGAATAAAATAAATAGTGGCACTTTCATCAGCTCATATTATGTTGTATGGTTGTTTTTTATAGAAGGCCTTGTCAAAGTCTCTGCAATGGCAATGCCCACGGCAGCAGGGCTTCTCAAAGCCTGGTTCCTCATGGCTACCACATCTACAAGCTTGCAGTTTAACCAGGCACTTACCTGTTTCATTCAATTAATTATTATCTCGACTAAACCAATTTTGTTTCCTACCCCGGTTCTGAGGGTGTAAGTAGAACAAAGAGAGCTAGAGAAGATGGGCTAAGGTTCTTGAGAAAGAGAAATGAGCAGTCTGAACCGAGGTCCAGTATTTAACAGGGTGTCACTCATGTAACTCACTCGTAATGCCACACTTGGCAGTGGAGGCACCGCGTCCTGTCTTGTCTGACCCATGGGCACGGGATCTGGGCATAGCGAGGGGGGTGCTGGCGTGGGTGTTTTTGTTCTGGCCTGGCGACAGGGATAGGGGCGAGGAGGATGACTGGTAGCTGCTGTTGGAGCTGTCGCTGTGACAGGACTCAGGACTGGAGACAGAGCTTGAGGAGCGGATGTACGCTATCACTCCCCCTTGGAAAAACAGATGACAAAAATGGCAAAAGTTAGTGCTGACAATTCACTGCTGTAATACAAGAAACAAGACATACACAAAGTGCCTTTGAATTTCATTTATCGCATCGCCCATGTTGCCTTTGGAAGAGACTTGCCCATTTGCACAAAAGATGCAGCTGGGAAAATTATGTTCATGCTGGAACTGTACCACATTATTTGACTGTTGAAAATGAACATTATACAATGGTAGCAAAATTCCTTACAATAACAAATGCATCCAAATTTTAATTTCAACCTTTCTTTTTTAATTTTTTTTATAAATTGTAATTAACTGCAATTTTATTACATTTCATGAGTATTTTCATTAACGGTACAGCATGTGGGTGACAGGTTACTCATACCAAGAATATAACTTTGCAAACAAACACAGCCATCTGTTTTAATTTGCATAAAAGAGCTATCTAAATCTTTTTATTGATCTTGAAAATAAGGTCTCTAGAGAACTCAAAGGAGTGAAATAAAATCATAGTGGAGAGCACTGGGTGGCTTTCCGTAGCACACCTCCTGGGAGGGGAAAGTAGACCAGACAAACTACTCCTTTTTTTTTTTTTTAAAATCCACGCCCTGGACTGGCTGACCTGGTTTCCTACTCTCCTCTCACTGGTTGTTCGGTAACCCTATTACATAATGTCACTTTTAAAAGACTGTGGGCCGTCTTTATCGCTTGTACATATTCTGGTGCACATAACTTTGCTCAAGACTGAGCTGTTTCAGGTCGACTCATGCTTTGGAATTCAATCACATGGGCAGTTCTGAATAGTCAGCTAACTGCGTCAACAATTGTAGCAACTGCAGTCACCCTAAGATAATGCCACACACACTAACAGAGTAACGCCGTACTAAGTCATGCACACCTTTTCACTGACTCCCAGGATTCTGAAATTATTTAACATTTTCAGTAATAAGCTAATAAAATATTAAAACTTTAGTAAAAAGTATAAATTTTAGTAGATTAGTAGAAATCTAAATTAAATAATCCTATTTGATTATATCTGTCTTTACACAGGTACTTTCTATCAGACACTCTGAGACTCTGAGGTACCTTCATGCAGATTAGTCTCAGAGAACAAATGTATATATTCAATTAAAAATAAATTCTGAAATAAATGTTGTTGTGTATTCCATCCCTCTGCAAACGTTGGATACAGGAGGTTAGCTAATGTATAGATGCCTATCAACATGGCTGGTGCTTTATACCAATAAAAAATTCCGCCTCCTTCGAGTCTTACGATAGGCTTTTTAAATTCGACCAAAGCGACACAGCCGAGAATTTGGTCATTCCACAGTGTAGACTCTGAACTAATTCTCAAAGACAGGTAACGCATCATGAAGAACGAAGACGACAGAAAACGATTGCGAACCGATAAGAAACCAATGATTCATAATTTTAAAGCCTACACAGTGCCAATTATCACAACACCCTCAGAAAAAATCACTGTGAGTCAAATGCTTTTTTTTTTATGTCTGAAGGAATTTAACTGAAGACATTGCCTGCGAGCACGATGGCCCACACAACACGTCAATTTGCGCTGTGACACTCAAGAAGATGGTGTGCCATATGATTATAGAAAAAAAAAAACTTAAAAGATTTAATTTCATATTTACACGACACATTTAAATTGTTTTTCCCCCATGCTTATCAATAAAGATATTCTTATATTAAATTGCCCTAAAGAAAACACGATGTTTAAAACACAAACGTATTTTAGGCCATTTATTTTCCAAATCGGCATCTGAAGAATCTGATTCGTACAAAATGTTAAGGGTGCATATTCGTAGGCCTATACATAAATACGTATTTAGACAAGGTGGATGCAAGCATTTTTTTTTCCTCCACTCGTGGATCCGCCCCCACGTAACGCTGTCAAATTTTGTCCGGCAAAGAGGGAAAAACTAGGTCACCGCGATAGCCTCCAGTCGCCTCACGTGGATCTACAGCCATTCCCTGCGCCAGGACGCCTCTGAGAATTATGCAACGGCTACGTCACGGTCGCAACGGACCAATCAGGAGCGACTCTCGGGAAGCGTGTACACAGTTGCACATGGCTAGGCTGCCTGGTCCATGTGAGTTAGAGAACCTGCTGCCGTAATAACGCCAGCGGTAGCACTCCTAACCCAGATATCTTTTTTTTTAAGGTTGACACCACTTGGGTAAAAATACTAAAACGGGCTAATCTTTTTCGTGCCGTTTTCTTAAACGGCAAAGAGGTTTGTAACAAATCCCGAACTGTACAATTAAAATTGTAGGTAGAGCAACGAATTGTGTTTGAAGACTGTGAGAACATGTTCTGACGATATTTATTCATTCATCGCTGATTTACAATCCAACTGTGTCACGCCTAGCTATCTAGCAACCATTACCACTGATTTCCACCAAAAGCTGGATGAATAAACAGGCTGTAAATTATCAATAAGAAAAACATCCATCATTAGCTACACATCTAGGTTAGCTAACAACCCAAGCAAGCAAACAGAAAGCAACGATTTCACTTTGAACTTACCAGCTTTTGTAGATTCCATGCCTTCAGCCTTTAAAAATCAATCTTGAAAGCTACCCGAAAGTTGTAGCCGTTTTTCTTTTAAAGTCTACCAATCGAGACGTTACGTTTCTGCTTGACAAACTAGCTACTAAAAATTAAAACTGCTGAGATATCATATGTTGTTCCCGACTGCAGATAAATTCGATTGCTGAAATTTAGCAGGCTAGCTAGCTGTCTATTTAAAATGAAACACGCAAAAACTAGCGGCTGGCAAGCTAAATAGGTAGCTTGCTATTTAGTTTTCCTCTGGCAAAACAGTCAATGGCTTGAACGGAGTCGGTCCTTATTCCTTGGTTAGTATCGAATCGTTTGCTTCCACAGCAAAAGAAAGAGAAACACTTTCGAATGTTTCTAACGACCACTTTCTAGCTAGCTATCTGTTTTTGGCAACACTCCTGCCCACAGCCTGCAGAGAACTGAATGTTCTAAGTTGTTACCATGTGACCCAGTTGTCGGTCCCTCCCACTGCTCCGTCGCTTGAGTCACTTTAACCCAGTGACACACTTTCACAGTTCAAAGGCAAAGGCGGGGAGAGTGCAAGGGCAACCAACCCAAAATTCGTTTCGTGAGAGTGACCGGATATGTAAATACGAATAGTTTTCAGACAACACAGGCGATTAGCTGGTGAAGTGGCGCAAAAATGATAAGCCACGCTGTTGCGTTTATTTTTAGATATCTTCACATATTATTTTCAGCAGGAGTTCCGCGCCAATGCCACTTTCAAGCAACATAGTTGATCTTTCCATTCAGTGGAGCTATTTAGGATATACAGTGTCCTGGAATTAAAAAAAATGTATGCACGATTGTATAAAATATGTGGCACTTTCATTTCAGTTATCTTAATAAATAAAATGACCTTCATATGTATCCATAAATTTGACAAAACGCGAAGATGATTAAGCACAAGAACAGGAAGTTCACAGTAACTGATGCCCACCGCTCCTTGCATGGAGCCTGACTCTTTCCCTTGCTTATCTTGCTAGATCTCTCCACAGCTTTTTATATGATGCAGATTAATTAATCGGTTAATTAATCTTTAAATGAATTTAGAGTTAAATAAGAAAATTGCCAAGATTTCATTAGGGATATCCTATATAAATGTATGAACTAGATGTATACATGTTTAGAGACTATTGTGAGAATTCAAAAGAAACAATTCTTTTTTGTAGAGGTAGTTCAATTCTAACAAATCTGACTACCATAACTTATTTAGAAATGTGAAATCAAGTCCCTTATTGTTAATGTAATGTAATGTTAATGTTGAAGAGGGTGGGTCTATGAGTTCAAATTTTCTTACACGTAAACAATTCACAACAAAAAAAAAGAAACACTAAAGTTGGACAATTTAGCAGTAGTCCTTGTCATTGTCTCGTTTGTAAAACAAAACTTAGTAGATATAGCTTCCACTAAAACAAACTGAATTTTTGCCTTCCACTCAACCAGACATTGTTCTGAAGAATCACAGTATGAAAGATAACCATTCTTAGTAATTGCACATCCAAAGCAATAAATCGAGAACTGATGATGCAAACAGTCAACATGCTTAATTTCTTCATGGAGTTATCCTTTCTCTGTTTCTAGTCCTGATTTCTGCACGGTGCCTTTTGATTATTTTTTTTTGGAAAGAAATTCACATAGGCCTATGGCATCAACTTCACAATTTATATTTGTCTAAGAAACAAATTTCAATCATTTAAGCCTTTAGGTCAAATGTCTTTGAATGCATGTTTCCCATTATCTTAATTGGGTGTGTCCAAACTTTTGTCTGGTACTGTTCATGTTTAAGGGTCCAAGTACTGACCCAGTAACTAATTGACCTTTCCATTCCCATCATAGGGTACAAAGCGCATACAAAATGACACACTTTGTGGTAACTCATTTTATTGGGAAGGTCCTAATATGTTCTGCACTGTTGATCAGTATACCTAAATGTGCAAAAATGCTTTCATGTTGAGCAGTAAAAATAAGGCCCGCAAGCAAAAGCGTCATTCGTTTCATTACACAGGAAACAACAGCACCCCCTAGTGGCAGCAGGGAGGTTGGAGGGTATTGCCATCAGACAAACTGCGCAGTACTTGACAGCGCTCTGTCTGAGGGAATGTGCGTATTAACTGGGAAAAGAAAAAAAGAAAGTAATTCAGCTTCAATACGGCATTGCCTGAAGTTAAATAGTTTTGGTTGCTATGGCCCTGGTCTCTCCTTTGTGTCACCAATATATTGTAAATGGTTAATCTTTTTTTTTTTTGAGTCACCAACTCCTGAAATGGTGACATTGTATAAACTGAAACCATTGTGGGTTTACTTATTACAGCATGTAAAACAATGACTGCTGATGATGCGTACAGTAATACTCAGATTTAAAACCCTATTTGGTGTGTGGAAGCTTAAAAACATAAGAATTTACATATAAGTTTCACTCATAGCTGTGGATGGATATGTCTAAGCAACTGTCAATGTAAGCCATCTGGAGGGGACGACAGGGCATTGCACCACCTCCAGACAGCACTACTTGGCGTGATGTAACTGCATGTCTGTACATCTGTGTTTGAGAACTTGGGTGCCCGGGTTGCGCCAGGTGGCCTTATGAAATGATTCTATGAGAATCTCCTGAAAGGACTTGTAGGTAGGGCCTTCACCCACTCAGTAGGAACCTAGAAAAGCATAACAGTGATGGTTCACACGTTCCTGTCAGTGAATGCAGTACAAATGTCAACTGTCAGGAGTTATTAATGTTCGAATTATGAATTTAAGTGCAGAAATGAACACCTAATAGCAACCATTTAAGGAAAATTAATTTGACTTGAGCCATAGAAGCCATTTTATATCTGTAAGCCATTCGGATTGTCTTTGATTCAGCAGAGAACAGGCACTTTACAAAATTATAAAATTGTAAGGGCAAGTTAAAGAACTCAAATATTTGCTTAATCTCTGTCAGTTCTATTTGAATATACTTGCCATCTGTGTCTATTTTTTTCTTCCCATTCATAGTGAAACTTCCACCATACCACAATGTGAAGCAGCATTGTGTGTGCAACAATGCTTTTAATAGACATGTCAAAATAAATCCAAGATAGGTCAAGCACAAACACAAGCAAAAGTATGTGAGCTTCTGCGAATTTTAAAAATTCCAGAGTTTTCAAGTATAGCTGAGAAACCACCTAGTATGTGTAATCAGCTGTAGCAAAAAACAATCCTACTGTAAGGTGCATAGATGGGCCATGATTTACTGAAAAGCAAATTTGCTACTGGCAACTTAATTCAAAGACTGAATTTTTTTAAGGTGTGTGTAATATGTGTTGACAATCTTGATTGGCATTTTTTTGTCTGTCTGAAGTTTGTTTGGCTATCCTTTGCATTAAGCAAATCAACATGATGTACATTTGACTTGAAACTACAGTAAAAAAGGCAAGCCATAACCTTACTGCTTTAGCTGTGTAAAGGTAGCTAAAATAGTCAGCTGTCTACAACTGTACTGTACATCAGCTAAACAAACTCTGTCAACAGACATTACCACAAATCATCTAACAGAACTGCCAGAATAAAAGACACTCCAATACACAGCACAAGTGCTGGGATAGCAAGCTGGGTAGCATAATTATGTAGTGAGAACAGTTTTTGCAGTAATTAGGACTGAATCAATACAAGAAATGTGACTAAGTCACATTGTGACATTTCTTATTGGTAGCTGGGACCACTGATAGTGAAAAAAAGATTTCAAACAATAGCTGGTGAGGAACTGAAAATACTCACGGAGCCATAATGCTCCCAAGTAGTTCAAGATCTCCTGAAAGAGATGAAGACTGTCCTATAGTTACATAGCTGCTATAGTAACTCCTCTTTCACAACAATTGCAATTCCTTGCACACCACCTCTATATGCCCACTTGAAAGAGTATTTTTAGCTGCTAGTTAATTAAGGGGTTCCCATTTTTGGAGGTATCGCACCAGGCTGTAAATCTCAACCACTGCTTTCTCTACTTGCACTGCCAAGGAACCAGAAGATTCAGACCCCCTGAAGATTTTATACTATACTATACTCATTTTTTCATACCCCCACTCAATGTCTAATGTTTCCAGAATAAGTTGAATATAATACATGATTCATCATTGAGAGACTTTATTAAAGGTTCACATTGAAAACGGAAATCCTGGAAAGACAGAAAACATGCTATGATACCTTTTTAACGAGCAGTCAATAAGTCAAATTTCTGTACTTTAACAGCACAAACTCACTAAAATACCTAAACAAAAAAGGAGAAGATTAACTAAGGAACCCAAAGACATTTATTGCATTTTTTTATTCCTAGCTGTGCCAAGATAACTTAAAACTGAAAACAAAAACAAATATATCAGGCAATAAAGGACTTAAAATCTGCAATAGAAATCCCCACTCCGACCCCAGTCCCAACCCAAACCCCAGCCCCTTCCCGGTCATTCTCTGAGCAGCTCTTTCCATGACACAGCCACTGTGCTAGGCCTCATGGTGCAGTTATGTGGCGTATCGCTTGGTCCACTGTTTGGCTATTCTGTCGTGCTCGGCTCTGTTTGTCATGTACTGGGTGGCGATGCTCCCGACCAGGGGGTCAGCTGTAGAGGCAGAGGAGGAGGAGGAGGAGGAGGAGGAGGAGGAGGAGGAGGAGGAGAGCAAAGGGGGCGTTAGGAGAATGTTTACCACCACATTCAGATGACTCTTTGTAAATTATTCAACCCAATTACCATACACATACTTTTTTTAAAAAAAGAAATGTTAGATTTCCTCATAGATCCTTAAACAGTGAGTGACTGCACAAATTCATGACATTTGCAGGAATAAACTAAAAATATCTGATACTCAAAGCTTGTTACTCAAAGATGAGGACAACATACAGGTCTCGGCTAAGTTAGTGCATATACTTTGCTGCAGATACCTGTAACTGTAAAGAACAGCAAAAAGCTGGACGAACGTCTACCCTAGAAAATGGAACACATGGAACAAACAATACCTACATCATTGTGAAGTTTTACTGACCGAGTGGTCAGACAAGAAAAAATACTGCTTAAACAAGGTCACTTGGCAATCATGGTGTGGTGGTTTATTTTAGAACTTTAATTTTAATCGTAAAAGCCATGTCAGTAACTGAACTGCAACTGATTAGTGTTTTTTTTTTATTTTACACTGCTTCACACACAATACCCTGTACTGAAAGTACTACACTTAAACATTATTAAATACTGTAAATACTTCAATACTGTTATGAAAAGCAACTTGTGAAGTGGCAGACACTTAAAGGAGGAATGACGAACGTCTCCTGCCAGAAATATTCCAACCATGATCAGTCATGAGAATAAACTGTGGGGGGGGGGTTCTCTTGAGAAGGGCAGGCCTTACCAGGGTTGCAGTCTGTGAGCAGGGAGCAGATGGACAGCAGCACCTTGGAGATGGTGAGGGCAGGGCTCCAGTTGTCCTTCAGGATGTCCAGGCAGATCACGCCCTGGCTGTTGATGTTACAGTGGTAGATTCTTGTGCGGAACGTTACCTGTCACAAACAGACCACATGAATCAAACACATACTGGTAAAACTAGAGGCTGTACAGCTACAAAGAAACCATTCCCCCTCTCACTCTTCTTGGATTATATCCATTCATGTATACAACCACAAGTCCAGTATCACATTCTAGTTACTTCAAAGGGAAATACATTAATAAATACAATGGACATCAAAAGCTCATTGTAAACCAAAAAAAGCTTTCAAGGGCTCTTCAGACGATCATAGTGACAGGAGTGAAGACTCCAGTGGCATGCTCAAGTTCAATACCATTAGACTGCCAGCCCTCTAGTGGTCTAAGAGGAGAACAGGCTTTTTTTTAGTGAGACCACACTTGGAAGTGCCAGAGACAGGCTACTGGAATGGTAAATAAAGTTCACCACATAAACATTCCATGCATTCAGGAAATGTTTGGGAATCAGGGGCAGAGCCAGAGGAATGCCTGTTCTCATTCTATCATACAGTTTATAGAAATTCTCAGTAGGCTGCTAAGTTTTGGGAGAATGACTAGCAGCGCTCAGTACCTTGGGTGGTTTGAAGGGGTAGTCGGGCGTGAAGGCGATGTCGAGGAAGAAGACTCCCCCCTCGTAAACAGACCCCGGGGGGCCCAGGATCGTGGACCTCCACTCATAGATGTTGTCTCCTTTAGGCCCAGCACTGCATTGGGGCACATAAATAATGTTAACAACAATAAAACAATGACATTCTGCTTTGCAGCTCATCCACTGCGGCTATTGTTCATTTCAGTAAGTATACGCAATTTTAAATGCTTGCTGTACTTACAAGGTCAAATATGATATGCACTTTTTACCACTTACATCAGTTAAATTTCACAACATAAAATTCTGTTGGGAAAAAAAAAATTCTGACATTGTTCAGAGAAACCTTATCCTTGTACTCCAAGATGTCAAATATCACATGCAGAATAAATGTCACCAGGAAGACAGTGAATATTGAGAGCATTTGCTCAAAGTTGGGGGCATTAAGAACACTAAAACAGTTGCTAACATACTGCTTGCCATCTCTTAACATCCTCAGCAGTAAAATACAAACAGATGAGGGAGAGGAGGCATTGAAACTGTTCTTGGCAGCAGCTAACAAAACTGAAAGAAGCGCCTAGCTGAAGGCAGTGGAATCACACCATTTCCTGAAATGCAATTAGCAGACAATAGATTTCTCTCATGAAGGCTTGCACAGGGGGAAAACGTTTATTGGCCTCAAATCAGGGAAAAGGAAGCACCCAGCAGAAAAGGAAGCCAGAGTGATTTTGTTTATGGCGTTATCATTTTATGCTGTTCCCAACACCAAATCCAAAAATCTAAGGCTCCCTCCCCCTCAATGTTCCATTAAAACCGCACTGGCACAGATTACAAGAAATTCTCCAACTTTGCCCCGTGAGGCTCTATAGTTTATGAAAAAATTTAAATGCATATAATCTCACAAAAAAAAAATCTGTACAACGTTTATTTACTAATCAAGCTTTGTAGATAATCAATCAAGGAGATATTATATTGACAGGCATATGATTATAATAGCCCAGCACTTCTGCACATTGGCCACAGCACACTGCAGTAAGATGGATGCAATTCCACTGTTAAAAATTGCAGTGGGTCAAAGGGTGAGAAAGTAGCCATTTTTTCACCAACTAGAGCAGAATCCTAAGCACATTTCAGAACCTTGTTGTTTCTCTACTCTTCGCGAACCAAAACCTTTGGTCCCCGACCTTAAACTTTATCCCTTACCAACGATGCGGAATACTAAAGCTTGCAGAATCAGACCTGGTCAATGACCACAAATGGTGACGGCACCTGAATTCAGACCTGCCCCCTAGTTTTATCACCTCTCCCTATACCATCCATTCACAGTCTGTAGATCACAAAGAATGCCTCAGCCCTCTGTCGTCACTATACGACAGCTCTAAACCTTACTTGTGTCTGTACGAAACCCCAAGAAGACAATGGGGAGGAAAAAGGCCTGTGGATCATGCCTAGTGCAGGCTTGTGTGGTGTAGTGGTTAAGAAACTGGGACTGACAGCAGAGTGCTGTAGGTTTGATTCCTAGGAGAGGTTTGCTACCCTTGAGTAAGGTTGCTGGTATTCAATTGAATATCCAGCTGTGTAAATATGTCAAAAGTAGCATGTGATGTCCCCTGGATTAGGATATATGCTATACAAGTACACAGCAAAACATATAGTGCTACTAATGTCATCACATGTGAATTCAGCAAACAGCATAACTGACTGCATCAAATTTGAAAAGAGGTGCACCAAGCCGATGAAAGTCTCAATCAGAAAAAGGGATCATAATTCAAGCCAGATGCAGACTGTAAATCACACAGGGAAGGACCTAGAGTTCATATTAGATCATCTTCTGTTTGCTCTCAGTGTAACTGAACAGCAGTGTACATGGATAAAAATATCTCATCAGGAAACTGTCTCCACACTGTAAACCAGAATCATCATTATTGCAACTGCACTGAATTTTCACACTGAACGAAAGCTATGCTGTGATTTGCAGATCACTGTATCAGTCCCGTTATCAGGGTGCTAAACTAAATGCAATTCGATTGATTAATTAAATAATTGACTGACTGAAGGCCACCCGGCACAAACTGCAGCAGTGAATGGTGCAGAATACAATAACGTGACTGCCTCTTCTGCCAGGGTTAGGATGACAGCAGTAACAATGGCATAAACGGTAGCAAGTGTGCAAATTAAGTCTGTTTGGCAAACTCCACCCCTGGTACTCTGTACACGGCCCAGCCTTTAAGAGTCCTGTGTGCAGTTTACAGAATTTACCACAACATCCAGTCACAGAGCCAAAATCTCCCTGACAGTAAAGAAGCCTCAGAAACAGAGGCTGGTCATGAGCAACCACATTAAAGAGCGTCACTGAGTCAAACACAAATGCTTTATTTACGAAATGAAAGAAAATAAACCAAAGAAGCCAGCGGTGCCTGGAGACTCACTCTGAATGGAATCTGTTTGTTTTCCGCTAGACACGAACCCATCTGTCAGGCAGTGCCCTTTCAACGGTCATGCTGCTTCACTGAAATTTGCTGACATCTCCCCACACAAATTTACTGAGAAAACCATACTGTGAGATTTCCTGTGACATGGCTTTTCACACACTTACAGAAATCTTACCAAGCCCCAGAAAATTACATACATCAAAACAGACATAGCTAGGAGTGCAGCCAAGCAAGGCAAATGATATTTGTTTTTCCTTCCTGCTTGATACTGGTTTGAAAAGCTACAAAGTTGAAAAACGGATAAGTTGAGCCCCACAAAGTACACAGATGTCTTTGTAATGCAAGTGATAGAGCCAAATGTGGGTATTTACATTTCACTGGTTTGTTTAAGATGCAAAATCACCACTGGAATCACAAATCGGGTATTTTCTGTTTCTTGATCAATGTATGAAAACATATTGCTTGTCAGCATGCTTTGTAGTGGGACAATCTTTTACCCTTATGAGGTCTAACTGTATCTAATCTGAAATGATTTTAACATGAGCATCAAAGAGGGAATCCCCCTGTGATTTCAACATGCCGAACCTGCAGACTACACCATGACTCCCTTGGGCTTACTGTGACATGAAAGGACAGACAAGATAGTAATGGCTTCCTGTTTAAACATGAGACAGAGAGGTGTTATTCACTTACACTTTGGGGGTGTATTTCAGTTATGATCCAAAGACCATTCAATTTTGCTCAAGAGATTTCAGTCTAAATGTAGAGTCAATTTTAGCACAACTAATTCAGTTCCCTGAAACAGTCCTTAAAGGAATACCTCCACACCATCTGCATGCTGGAATCTCAATAAAAATGAGTGCTTACATATTCAGCCCACACAGACATCAAAACAAAACTGGGGTTTGTTTGTAAAGGGTACTCATTCATGTTTAACAGGTTGCACTTTCAACTCCCAGGCAGGGCACAACCATTTTCCCTTAGGCAAGGTACTCAATTTAAGCGGCTTCAGTAAATATTTAGCTGTGCAAATGAACAACATGCAAAATATGAAAAAAAAAAAAATGTGTAGGTATTTGTCAAGCACATGATATCATAGGAAATATATAACATCAAAATAAAAATGGCTAAATTATTGTGCTTTATTTGGTTCACATTCATTTCAGTAAGTTTTTTTTTAATGCTAAATGTAGAAGCTTCCACAAAAACCTTACAACAATGTCTGCTGTAATGTGCAATAACTGTAATACATGCAATGAAAGTAACCAAAAGGAAAGAAAGTGTCATGTTCATACTTAACAGAAATCAGTCATCTTTGCCCTTCCAAATTCCGTATTCATCTCAGGAGAGTAATTCAATTTATCTAAATATCTGCAGTCGTATGAATGCCATTGCCAGGACATAACAAATGAGTGGACTTCTGGTTCACTCAGGATTATACATGCCCTGCTATGCAACAAGCAGGTGCACTACCACGTGACTCTGACCCTCTAGCACTGCAGTGAGTCACAGGGAAGATTAGGTTGAATAATGTCACCTTCGCATTTCAGCCATGAGGAACAATTCTGCTTTCATTTCTTGTAAGACACTTGCCAGCTGAAGAACATTAAGGGCAAAACGTCTTAACTTCAGCAGCAACGCAAAATGCTGTACTGATGAGGCCCTCAGGAATTTACATGAAGACTTCAAAAACAACAGTCCAAGATAACGTATTATTCTTAGCAGCAAACATTCAGCAAAACATACACCTTACACTGACATCCGCGCTCGCCGAAACTGCTGGACAGTTACAAGGGAAATCCACATGGAGTGCCTAGATCAAAGGCACAGCAACAAGGGTACTCTGTGGTTTTGAACCTGTTACTTTCAGCTACCACGTTCTCAGACAACTATGCCACACTGCTTTACATTACATTATCTTAGCAGACTCTCTCTGCGACTTCCACAGCTATTATTTTTTTTTACTGTATTATCTATGTATACAGCTGAGTATTTAGTGAGGCAATTTGGCTTAAGGACCTTGCCCAAGGTTACAACAGCAGTGCCCCACCTGGCAATTGCACCACCATCTTATAGGTTAGGAGCCTTGCTACTTGCTGCTACCCACCATCGGTTCATATTTAAAAAAAAAAATAGACTGTTTTGTCCAGTTTGGTCACAAATATAAGAAAGTAATATTTACAATACGTATAAAAGAGTACATAAATAACATGCAACTAAACTGTTACTAATGAGGAAACATTTTGAGAGGACACAGCACACAGCATCTTTTGACATTAGAACAAAATGCAACTTGGCACAAGCTGTTTCAGCTGAGTTCATGTGCTCTAATCTCCCAATACAAAAAACTCAGGGAATATAAAATATAGTGCAGAGACAAACTAGACATTTCTGTCCATTTACAAGTGTTCATTTCAGAGTTTTGCATGAATGATGGAGAAATTACTTCTGTAAAACACTTGGCAGGATCAGAGACAGACAGAAAGGAAACTGCTGAAAGAAAGTGATCCCCCCTACCTGCAGTTGGGCGGTGGGTCCAGTGTGATGTCCGCCAGCTCCTTCTGAATCCTGCACAAACACCAGAAAAGAAAGATTTCGCATTCGCTTTATCTCCTGCCGGGAGAGTCTTGATTGATCTCGCGCCGGCACACACGGCTACTGACCTTTGCACGAGAAACAACATGGCCGCCCACACATTCTATCTATCAGTTTTTTTAAAGCTTAAATTACCCTCTGTTAGAGTCGGTATCCCACAAAATTTTGACATAGCGCCAAAATACCCAATTCTGGTAAACGATACTTGACCTTATCTCGCCGATTCTCCGCGCCGTATTTTGGCAATTCGCAATAAAAGCTAATATGCAAATGAGATGGTCACCATTGAAACAGAATAGCACCGCTTGTTGAGAGATCTGTTACATAGCTAGGAAACACGCGTCAACATACTGTTTGGCTGACAATGCATGCAGGAAACCTTCTAGGTGTAAATAATTTTCACGACGATTAACGATTTTCGCGGTACAAACCAGCCTGGAACAATAATCTTGTTGTCTCTGGCATGTGTGCCGCCAGGAACAATAATACGTCTTGCGAAGCAGTCAGCTCTTCTAGGGCGATGACACTTTGCAACTTGAGAACTATCGGATCAGCAACATAACGTTATAATAGCAAAACGTAAACACTCCCCGCGTTAACCCTCCGCTGCCCACTTTACACACTCGTGACACGAACGGGTGACATTACCCAGCCCGCTTCACTTCACGGGGATTTAATGTATACCTTTTCGCACTGGTCGAGAGCAGTTTCGAGGTCTTGCTCATGTTGGCTTTACTCTCCCGTTTCTTGTTAGGTGTGTCTCTCTGTTTTTGTTGCTGGGTTGAGGAAGAGGAAGATGAAGAACTAGTGCTGGCACGCGAATCCTCATCCGACATACCGGCCTCAAACAAAAATGAAAAAAAGAGCCTGAAATAAAATCAAAGAGGAAGTTTTAGCTACATACACTAAACACAGGCCCTAATTTTTTAAAATTATTAGGGAGCTACTGGATGTAGCACCAACAAAAATAGAAAAATGGAACTTTAAGTTCAGCTTTCTCGCTAACACTAGCTTCCTTTGAATCCAAGTAGATCTCTAGCCATTTTAACTGCCTACATTACGTGAAGTAGTTACCTAGCGTTACCTTTATTTGTCACTCAGTACTTCCCCCAACGTTTTCCCCCAGTTATAGCTGAATTAACTGTAAACTAACGTTAGCTTGCTAGCAAGAATCTATGTGAAACTCGCTACCGTTCGACAGCTAATGAGGGAGCTAGCTTAATGTTTACACTAGCTAACGTTAGCTAGCTACACATCTGGCTAGTTTATAATGGATAGCTATCTAGTTAACTTAACTACCTACATCAAAGCATAACCTGATCACATAACTAGTTAGTAGAAATTATTTTTGAAAACTCAGATATTTAAAATGCCAAATGAAGTTAGCTTCCTCTGGTTTCCTGGCTTGCTAACATTGGTGGACTTTTTAAATTCCCCCGTGACTCGTAGCCTGCTCGTCTCGGCTAGCTAGCTCGCTATCCATTCTGGGAACATTTCACTTGACTCTTCCGTGCTAGCTAACAAGCCAGCTAATTCCTGACTACTTCTTGAAACTTTGTCCTTAAAATACATAACAACCGTGGCCTATTATTTTGTCACCTCTAGAATATGTATATTTTAAGTGAATTTTAATCTACAACCCCAACTGCAACGTAAGCTAAACTGTTGTTCTTTTCCTAGCTAGCTAGCTACTGAACAACTGATCTCTGTTCTCCCTCATTCCTCGGTCGGATCGTTTTCTTCGTCCTTTTCCCCGACAGCAATAATCCCGTTCATGTTGAGAAGTTCGATAAGAAGCCATCCATGTTTCCTGGAAGCCAACGGGGAACGAAACAGATTTGTAGTTACCGTTATTAGAGGCTATTTTTTGCCCTTTAAACAGTACCTTTCTTTGTGTCTTTGCCTCCGCCGCGTAGGCTCGTGTCTCGCCTCTTGCGGAACGGAAGTGCTGCAGCAGTCAGCTATGGAGTCCTGTTCTGTCGCACTCGGAGATGAGTTAATACAAGCAGAGGACCGATTTGTGCTGAGATCTGATCCACTTGATCCGCCTGAAGGTGCACAAAAGATTTTACAGAATATCCTGTGTACGAAAATTCGCGTTCATAAAGTAAGCGCATTACGTTGTCATTCCACTGAGCTTCTAATGTGTTATTTTCCAAACTTGTGTGGTTTTCATAAGGGTTGGGCAAGTGAAGGAACATTTTGCTAAATGATTCATATGAAGCCAGGATGTGGACACTGTAGATTTCTCTTGAAACCGTGAGATAATAAATAAAGCACACACACTCTGGTGAAGTGTGACCTGATGTGTCTTATTACATATCCAGATGTATATAAGAAAAGGTATAAAATATTGCCAAAACACCAACCATTTCACTGATGAAGGCAGTGTTCCAAAGCATTTCAATCTTATCGCCTATCTTTCATTCATAAGCATTGAATGTGGTTTTTAAAATGATTATTATTAACATTTTATGAATGTAGTATGACCTGAGATTAGACTGCCGTTACTGACTGGCCTTTATGTTTCTTCAGAAGGGAAAATTCTGAGTGGAATAAAAAGATTACTTTGTGCACCTGTCCTTGATGTTCCAGCTGAAGTAGGAAGTATCAGTTTCTGTGCTGTCTCATTTAAGATACATTCTTGTAAAAGAGGTATTTGCAAGATATACTTTAATAGAATCCGTGGTGAATATGGTTGACCTGCTGAGTCTGATCTAAATCTGGCCAATCATGACGCTGATAAATTCCAAGGTAGGAGCTGTTTTGAACTGGGAAAGCTTTGACTCCACTCTGCCTCACACTTCCTCACTGTCATGCATTTTCTTATTATAGGATTTTGAATGAGATGTATAAATTTACTATGGGTAGCACTAGTAACTGCACCTCATTTTTCAGCCTCACCTCCTCCTACTACAGCAAATTTAGGGCCAGAGGAATGAAGATTTTAATCTTGGGCAGCTGCAGTATCCTTGAACAAAATACTTATCCCAGATTTCCCCAGATTCAGCATTTTCATATTTCTTAACTATGATCTGAATAATTCAGCAAATGAGCAAAAATATATTCTCAGGATGGAAATTGATTTGATGCCTAGTTTAATGCAGTTAAAGGTAAAGTTGGAGGACAGCTTTTGTCCAGATATTTGCAAGAAGTCACTTTATTTCTTTTTCAATGTTTCCCATTGTCTCCCATGCAATTCCTAGGAAAACTGAAGGCTCTTCTTGGATGCCATGGGTCAGCTCATAGACATATTTGAGATCACCATGCTAGTAGCTTGGATATTTTTCTGTTAATATCTTTAAAAAAACATTGTTGACATGGTTAGCTATCTGCCTGGCTGGCTCAGTGAGAACTGAACCATCTGTAAGAATTGGGTCAAAACCTGTCTCTGTCTGAATATGGAATGTGAGCAGAATATCACAATAAGAGCATGAACATTGTATTTCCTATTGGCCAAGACATTCTGCAAGTTTGGTCACAGCTCCAATTAGACTGCAGCTAACATAGCGTTCATAGGCCTTTTAACCATGTCTCTTGACAACACCTGAGATGATCAACTATGTAATTTAACAGAATAACAGCAGGCCAATGGAACCTCTCCTTGAAAAAAGCCCTCAGTGTTATACAGCAATGGCCAACCTGCAGGTACTCAGATATTCATATGTGGCCTCTGAAGTGATTGTGAAGAAAAAACAAGTCTGTCCCAAGCACACCCTTGCTTAAATCCTCACTCTTGTTGGCAAGCATTTCCTTTCATGAAGCAGGTAAAATGTGAGGTAAGGGCTCCTTCAGTTATCCTTTCCTTCCTCCCTTGCATTGGAATGCAGCCCAAGGCAAGTCTGGATAAGGTTTGCTGCTAAGTAAAAATAGTTCTATGTGAGCTACTGCTCTCTTCAGTGCTTTTTAAGTTATTGCCTGGCTTATGATCTGAAAGGGACTGAGTCACTGAGATGTGCTATACTGAGTATGTTACTTGCCATGAGGAGAATGATAACAATGTAAGAGGGAAGCAAAAATGTAGCTGGTTATTGCTTAGTAATAAATCTGTTTCTCAGGTCAGTATTGATTCTAGCCATAGCAAGTTGTGATGTTGACTATCGATAATTTCAAATTAAACAGAATTAGCAAAAAGAAATACATTACATACATTTCATACACAAATACATTACATATAGAGTAAAAACTATTAACAGAAAACATCTGAATGCCTTTATACAGCTTGTCACTTCACAAATCTGTGACAGGCTATGGTTAATGAGATGTGAAGGATAAATTCATTTGCAGCTAACTTTTAACTTCATACCAACATACTTCCAATGGGATATGTGATGCTGTGATGAGAAGACCTGTGATGGTCATTGTCTTCTCTTTGTGCTCCAAATCTGCCTTCATACCAGAAGAAGCTCTTTTGCAGGAATTCCAGGATCCAGGATTTGGAATGATTGCCGGGAGGGACTATGGAACCATGGAATTTGACTGCAGCTGGGAGACACATGATTAAATAGGTTCTAGTTTTATCAGGAGCATACTCAGTGGTTTGGTACTGTAGCATACTGTAATGCAACATGTTTTCTCAGAGTCTAGTCCCTGTAGCAGCCAGCCAAAAAAAAAAAAAAAAATCAAAGAGCGTTTTAAGTGCCTTAAAAGAGATGAGGAACTTTGTGGATTTAGCTTTCATCTTACGAATCGCAGGAAGCACAAAAGGAAATGTTGCTTATAAGAGGGTTCTAAAACCAATATGAATTAACTGCAAACATGCAAAGAATCCACATACTCATCTTTCTCTTTTGGCAAATTGTGAGATTTGTAGAGGACTGAATGTTTGAGCTAACATTTTATTTTACTTTGTGTCTGTGAATATGACTAAATTGTTATATTGACTTCGCCAAAAAGTAATATAACTCAATATGTATATTATATTATGAACATTATTTTATAAATATTTAGCCTAAGTACAAAAGTTGTCCTTCAGTAGGTATAGTTATATGCTGACTTAATTTAATACAAGCTGTATGAAATTCCTTAAATACTATACTGCATTTTTATTTCAACATGAATAATATGTACTTGATGTAGTTGATACATTTGAAATGATAGAATTTATTTGCTGTTGCAAGTATGCTGTGAGTTGAAAGCTGTCCTGAGAAGAGACAGGGACATCTGCTCAATGACATACTAAAACAAAAACAGATTCACCTCATGGAGAGGAGAAAACTGGCTTCTCAAACATGCACAATTATGTACTGAAATAAATAAAGCCTTGTAGTTATCTGATGGGAAACTGGCAATGTCATAGATTGAATGTCTTGTTTTCCCCCCTCATTTTTACTGAATATATTTGTAAGGAGATCAGTTTGTGTTCATGTCTATGAATCAGTTTCCAGTTCATTGATCCTGCTGTTGCAATTTCTTTATTACCATTTTAATTCATCAATCACATCCTATACACTGCAAAAAATCTATATTTATGTATTTCTAAAAGATTGCCTGCCAACTGACAATTATATCTGCAATGAATCGGCAAATGTGTGATTCAATCAAGTTGTTGTTTAGAGAAGCAGGTAATTATTGAGATGTTGATTTTTTTTTGATTTTGCCATAAACAGTGCGAGCAGACAGTTCTGTCAGGTGTGAGCTCATGTAGATAATTGTCACAGCAGGGAGAGACAGTATGACAACAACCTCTGTGCCGCTTCTGCATGACAGGATTTTGGATGAGCCGGTAAACACAGTGCAGATCACTGCTCACACAGAGGGCAAAGACGGCGGAATGGAAAAGATCACTAGGCTGCAAGACTACAGAAGTCGGCAGTCAATATGTACCTCAGCTTAAACTGAGAGCACATACCGAACATGGAACGAGGAAATAAATCTGATCAGATATTGTGATACTTGTTTCAGTGTGTTCACCAAATGGAACATAAAAAAATGCACAATATATACATGTTGTTTTTATGAGGATGTGACAATGGCTTTCTGCACTACCCTTTTATAACATTACAAATAAATAAATGAGATTCAGAAAATGATACGTCGTTCTTCTTGTTTAACTGCACCACCACTCAACATATCATTTAGTTGGGGGTTATATAAGGTATTGAGTACGCAACATGCCAACGGGTCTGGTATATAAAAAAAGTACATGTCAAATTTAATCATCACGATTCTATATTTACAACATCAAACGAAAACATAACATACCTAAAAAAAAGCATACCTTCTTAAAACTTCTCATTTTGAAGCTTTCAATCTCTTGGAAAAAAAAAAGTGTCAGCTTATCTGGCAGCACTGTGAATGGATGTGTTGTAAACCCAGGTGAGTCTGGATGGTTTCTGCCATCACACAGCAGCGGCTCCTCATCGTGGCAGTGACTGTCACACTCAGGCTAACGAATGTCTGTCAGTTTCCTGTCAGAGTATGCTTCACTCTGTGGCGCTAAGCAGGGAAACCCTTCTGTTCACTTGCGGGGGCTGTCTCATAACTAGGTCACGACTCTGCTGTGGCTGGAAACCCTCTTGCACCCGTATCTTTTTGTTTTTTAGAGAAAAGGTCTGCTGTCATGATGCCAGATGGAAAACAAGCAGCAGCACACTCTCACCTGGAGCTTTTCCCCACACATAACCAAAGTACCAAAGAACATGGAACAAATGAAGTGGCGTTTTCCATGAAGAAATCGACCTTTTTAAAATCTGTCAATAAAAGGTTATTCTGAAATTTCAAAGGGCTAAATTGTGTATAGCGATGTTGAGTCTTGTTTGAGCTAGACATCAAAGCAGCCATGTATACACACTCCTGGTAAATGGGTGGAGACCAGTCACTTTCAATTCACTTTCCGATACAATATATAATATGGCTGTCTTTCTCTTTTTCTCACCTTCACACATGCATGCGCACACACACACATACACACACACACACACACACACACACACACACACACACACACGTACACACACACACGCAGGATTACAAACGCAATTCTAGAGTAAAATTATAGCAACATGTGTGGTTAGAAAGGAAGTGATTTCAGGAAGTGGTGAGACTGCAGTCAAAGCGAGACAGACATTACCCATACGAGTAAAATGAATGCAATTCTACTCACACAGGACCGAAATAAGAGGCAGCTCTAATGACATGCTGATGATCCGTGCAGCTACAGTTCAGCCAGTGTTTTATTGAGTGCTTTAATAATGCAAAGTGTACAACAAACCACTCTGGAATGTCAGAGGTGGCATGTAGCGAGTAAATTTACAAGTCCCGTCTTCTGGCAGGCAGATATTTCCACAGTCTGCCTCAACAAACCTTTAAAAAATAATACACACCAACAAAATCCGACGGTAGAGCATGTACAGTTTCTTTTTTTGATGCCACATGAATGTTGAAAATAATACAATCTTCAATCGCCAATCCTGTTAACATGCACATACCATAAATGAGTTCCGTACAAAAAAATTCTAAACACTACAGTATAGTAGAAACAAGATATAATCTGCATTTGTTGCTGGGACCACTTAAAAAGTAAGGGAAGAACACACATATACAGAGTGGGGAGGACAGTAATTATCATAATAAAACATTTTTTTTTCTATGACAGTTCCAACATTCAGTTCATTGGAAAATAAAATCCAAATCTACTCTTTGTATAAAAAAGAAGCTTTCAAGTCAACAAGGAAAAAAAAAAGACAGTTTTCTTTTTCACAAAAAAAGGGAAACAAAAGGTACGAGGGTAGGGGTAGGTCAAAGGTTGCACTTTAGTGAGTGTGCTTTGACAGGGTGGGAGGGGGTGGAGAGGAGGTGTGGAGTTTGTGGCGGGGTGGGGTAGAGAGTGTGGGAGGGTCTATGTGGCGTATCGCTTGGTCCACTGTTTGGCTATTCTGTCGTGTTCTGCTCTGTTGGTCAAGTACTGTGTGGCGATGCTCCCGACCAGGGGGTCAGCTGAAATAAAGGAGATTTAACAAATTTCAAAAATGTGTTCACACAAACAATGGAGAAGGTACACCTTAGGTATGCCAAGCACTTTTCACACCTTTCAGCACCTGTCTGACAGTTTAATGTACTGTAGCACATCCTGGCACTATAGACATGGTCTGTGATATCCTTTTTTCGCCTTAATGGTAGGCAGTGATCAATTTCTAATCCGACCCAAGTGAAATGTGTGAAGCACACATTTCCTATGACAGACAGCAGGCCATTGTTGCTGAAATGCTGCTATAATGGGGTATTTTGTCAATCACAAAAATAAACAGTGCCATCTTTATAGCAAATATTAGGTCCTAACAGGATATCAGTGTAATCCTGTTGTGCTTTGTCCTTAAATCATGAATTTAATAATGGATTTTCAGCCCATATTTTTCCCAATTCCTATCAAACATTTTAATGAATTTGATGAACATCATAAAGATGTCTTAGAACCTAATAAAAAACATAACATGTCTTTTGATACCTCACTCAAAGCCTAGCATAAACTGCCACAGCGGTTTCAATGAATGCTCCCCACATCTTATAAACTGCCTTTACTCCACATGCCACCAGAAAGCCCGCAGCTAAGTGTAACATAAAATCCATTACAGTATGGGATGGGCACAATGTGGGGCTTCTGCACCTTAGAAGAAACCAGCTGTGTTTGTGAGCCAGAGAATGGGGGGTGTTGGGGAGCACTGAATGTGGTGGGGAAATTGTGGTGAGAGTAATTAGCATTCCCACTGCATGGGCACACCAGAGTCCTGTCCACAGACAGCCTCCAGGGAAATCAGCTTGTGCCTCCTGTTATTAAAGTCTAAGTCTTAAGAGCTATCATTCACACCCTGAGTCGGAAAGTGACAACGTACACTACAAAGTCAGCTTCTGGGATCCTGTTTTAAAGTCTTTATCTGAATACTAGCTGAACATTATAGTTAAACCCAGAAAAAGTGTCTATCAAACACCTTTTTCATGGCTATTTACTGGGATGTGCTAAAGAGTCGTGCTTGGTGGCTATGGTTTCTCCAGAACCATGCTAGACACCATAACATACTAAACAGTCAGCACATCTTCATAGTGTTCCAGTGTGGTAGAGGTGACATCTGGTCGTCTCCTACCAAAACAACAGTGCTTTCTGACCATTTACAGCGTCATGCCACTGACAGAGAGGACATTAGTGGTTTTAACAGCCTGCTTTGGGGCTGGCAAGGAATGCGGTGTGAGTGTGATCGCTCCTCTCAGCTCAGCAATGGGGCAACTGTGTTGCACAGCAAGATAATGAATGCTTTGAGGGTTAATTAAGTGTTATCCTGCTTCTCTGCTCCTCTGCGGAGCAATCCTGCTGATCTCCCACGAGTCCTGGCTTCAGGATGAAGGGGGTGGGGGAGGGGTGGACTCTCCTTTCACATGAATGTTAACATCCTGGACCCAGAGCGAGCATTATTACTTGTATCACCTTACGCTCACTGAAGGGTGAGTGAGAAAAAGACTGCAGAAGGTAGGAGAGTGACACGATCTACATCAGTCTGAAAGGAGAGGTTTTACCTTTTACACATGAGTGAAAAATGAAACTCTAATGAGGAAGACAGAGAGTGAAGGGCTAGTCAGTACGAAAGCTGCAGGTCACCTTACTCGCAGCGTGCTCCATGCTATGCAGATCAGATCTTTATTAAAGATCTGGTAGTCTTTGGAAGACACAATCATCAATAAGTTATTGGATACATGTCAGATATACTTAAGGATACAGTATCAGCTTCCACTGCCTCTTATTAACAGTTGAGATTGAGTCTGGACTGGCTTATCTGTACAAAGTCTCTATGACTTTCTTGTTAGATGGATATTGTTGTTACTTCAAAATGCTGAAGCCAAGTAGTAATTACATGAATATTTAGCTTGGGTTTTGCCACGTTGCATAAATTCTGTCAGTAGCTCTCTCTGCTAATTCCATGTTGTGAAAAGATGCTGTCTCCAGTATTGACATCTTAGACTGTCGATCCTTCTGCTTCCAGTGCCAGGTTTTTACATAATCAATTGTCAATATGCATTTGTGCAAAAATTGAGCCAAAACTCTCTCTGGTTACAGGGAATGAATTTCCTCTGCCTCTGAAAACCTTTTGCTTAGTCAGATTTGTTTTGACACGGCATATAGGGGTAATTCACAAATATTTCTCAAGGATAAGAGGCATGCATCCAAATCGCCATTGAACATTTGCATATCAAACAGCACACTAAGCGTTCATTGTCATGTAATTGGGTGGAACAGGGTTCTATGGGGAAACAAATGACACAAGCGAGCCTGGGGCTCACAAGGCTGTCCAGATTGAGCTGCCCTAATGGGTACAACTGAAAGCGCAGAAAGAAGCTCCTGTACACTGCATCTCCTGCACAGCTCCACCAGTTTAATATTACACAGCTGAGAATGTTTTGATCAGCATGACATCCCTCAGAGCAACATTAGTAATACTGTTAATACTACAGGTCACACTGGAAAGAGATTGAGATGTTACACACAGTGAAAACTACTGCATATAGTAAGTTAATAATGACAAATTAACTGTGAAGGGCTAGTGTCACTGACACAATTGCGTGGAAAGAGGCGGTGTCTACGTGTAGGGGAGCGGACTCTTGAGAAGGGCAGGCCTTACCAGGGTTGCAGTCTGTGAGCAGGGAGCAGATGGACAGCAGCACCTTGGAGATGGTGAGGGCAGGGCTCCAGTTGTCCTTCAGGATGTCCAAGCAGATCACGCCCTGGCTGTTGATGTTACAGTGGTAGATTCTTGTGCGGAACGTTACCTGCAGAGTGCAAGAATTGCCCTCAGCATTACTGAGTGTTCGTTCTATTTCTTTCAAGCTACCAATTGACAGAAAATACATATGGCTTAATTATGCTTCAGCCAATCATAATATGGATTCAGGTATTATTCTTATAATATTTTCTGGCCATTTACTTCACATCAGTTCATGCATTTACTTTTTTGAGTTTTTATTTTTTCAACATATGATTTCTTATTGAAAAACGTGACCTATATCCGAATGAAAATGATGGTGTGTACACAACTAAGTGCACAAATTAAGCCTAAATCTTTTAATCCATAAGTACAACACCAAATCTGTTTAGGTTCTCAGTAGCAAAAATAGGCATTAAAGTGACAGTAGGAATCTACCCAGTGAAAGAGGGATACGTATATACCTGTTCAAATTGCTCTGGGAACAATCTGTTTTAACCCAGACTGAGCGTCCTATTAACATTACCGGTGATAATCTAAGCACAGGGGTACAGCGAGTGACAATAAAAAAAAGTCTGGCGCTCTGTGCCGTTACTGTGGAACTAGACTTGACTCCCTGCTGCGTTGATGGCAGTGACAATGTCCTCCGTTGTTCCAGTCTGCTGTGCTGACACAGTCTCTGTTCTGTGTTAACGGCCACATGCGGAGCAGGAGACACACTCAAACAACAATGCACCAGCAACAGCTGAGGGGGTCTGAAAGGGAGCTCGCACTCCAGCTCTCTCTCTCCAGACTTCAGAATTACCTCTGTAACTGGTGTATACTGTTATCTTCATCAAAAGCAATGGCAGTAGTAAGAAGAACAAGAGCAACAGCATACTATTAACAGCAACAGTAGTTATAAGGGTAACAAGAGGACAAAGCAGTGGGAAAAAAGATAATGACGAAGAGGAAGATGTTCCAGGAAGGCAGCAGTTGAAATGTACACTGTAACTGGTCTGAAGCTATTTTTCTTCATGTGCCGTATATGGCTTTGCAATGCTGTGGAGTTGCTTTTATAAAAACTCTGTTCTCTGTTCCCCTGCAGCTTTTCAAATCACCAAGCCGACGTTTGCAACCTAACTTCACTGTCTACTTTGATGTGACACTCAATGCGTGACCTCAGACAGTCAGTTCTGCTACAAAGTGGGGTTTTCTTCTCACCTCTAAACCACAACTACCTCATTAGCCTCACAAATTATGCTTGACATAATGTTTGGTGAGCAGGAAAAAAAATCTTTTTTTGCACAAACCAATTCTCTTCTATTAGAGGTACAAAAATACTTCTTTACTTTTTACTTAACTGGATAAAGAGATCACACATTATTCTATGTGCAATCTTGAAGCCACTATCTTATACTGATTTGTGATTTGGTTTTTCAGTTTTCCTGGTGGGATTTTTAATATTCTAGTAATAATAATTACAGGACAACAAGAAATATAACATATTATCCTTAAAATAGCGAGCTGTTGTTGTGCAAATGGTCCCATACCCATATCAGGCAAATAAATCCAAAAGAAGATATGGCAGAAAGATATCAAAAGTAAAAGATATCAAAAGCCTTAATCTGTTTGAACAAGCCTAAACAAACACAGAACCCTTTTCACATTATATTTTATCAAGTAGTAAAATCCCTTTGCCTTGCCTGGTATACTTTGCACCTCACAACAAGCTAGATCATGGTAATGCCCCAATAAAAAGAGAAAGGCTTTTTGACACGTACAGAGAAAACCTGCTGCAGATCCGGTTTAACACAAGCAAAGCATCTGTGTGTGTGACATTTCAGGCTGCCCTGCTCTCCCAATCACTTACATATGAGGGAAAAATGACTCTGACCTTTCAGAGGAAACGCCAAATGGCCTCTGCATTCCTCAAATACGCTGAGCATCAGATGTGATGAGCAGCAGCAGGCTTTACCACACCAGACGAGCCATTCCTCTCATATAAGAGGTGATTTCACCATTTCTGAAAGGTATGATTCAAAGTCTTCAAACTTCATCTTTTGCAGTAAAGAGAGGGGTGAGGGGAGTGGAGAAGGGGGGGGGGGGGCTCCAGACAAGGGGGGAGGAGCTCCAGCAGAGCGCTGTAGAGACCCTCAGGGTTTTGAGGCACAGCTGCGGTCCAGCGCTCTTTGTCTGTCTCCAGTACAGGCCACAGCTGACATCTGCAGGTATGTGCAGAACTGCTGCTTTTTAGAGTTTCTGTGCCAGTGTCAGTGTAGAGAGAGCAAGGGAGAGGGAGAGAGATACTTCCGGGGACAAGTGGACTTCTCATGCCAAGTTTGAGACGTGGTCCAACCACATGTAAATCCAGCAGGACGTTCTGCTGAAGTAGGCCGAACAGAAGAACCTTCCATACTATGCAACACTGCTGTGTGGCATGACATTACTTCTTGTACAGACACACTGCATATATCCTCAACCACTCCCAAATATCAGCCTTCTCTTTTTTCACTTCTTTTGTATGAATTAGTTCTGTGTGTAACACAACACAATATTTTACAAACCACCAGTACCAGTGTTTTGGGCCATCCTCTAACTGAAATAAGATTCATTCATATTTATTTTTGCATGGAAGATGGCTTATCCAGTGAGATTCAAAAGGATTACATTTTTACATGCTATCCATACTACACTATACCTAGCTTAAGAATGCAACAGCGGTGCTTCACCCAGGATTCAAACCTGGCAGACTATGCACAGCTCAGTACAATTCAGTATGCAACCTGAAAAACAACTTTAATTGTGCTTTTTCAAAAAGATGGCAGCATTGGTGCTGCATTAAATGTTTATACTGCAGAAAAAGCTTGTAGCTGGCACAGACTGTGCTTGGACCAAGGTAATACATGATTTAAAGCACAAACCACTGGAGCCAATCTGAATATAAACATGAACACTGCAGAAATTCAATCACAGAACTAGCGTGCTGTTTATACCATATCCTCTGATTGGCTGGGCCTCCACGATCTTTTCCTTTTTTTAAACAAAAGATTATTTCAAGTACACTGAAGTGAGAGCTCTCTACAGATAAGGAGCTGTGAAAGGCAGACAGAATATTAATAGCAATAAAACTACCCTTAAGTATTTACTGGGTCTCACCTTGGGTGGTTTGAAGGGGTAGTCGGGCGTGAAGGCGATGTCGAGGAAGAAGACTCCCCCCTCGTAAACAGACCCCGGGGGGCCCAGGATCGTGGACCTCCACTCATAGATGTTGTCTCCCTTAGGCCCAGCACTAGAATCAGAGCAAAGAGACAAATCAGCTCTATGAGCAATTACATACAGTGGATTGACAATTCAATGCTGAAAATCAGTCCCATGAGAGGTTGGGGTCAAAAGGGAAAAAGAGACAGAGAGGCAAAGAGACAGGTAAGGCATGTATCTTGATGGGTTAACGATCTTTTTACATTCTTGACTTCTGATTCACCTCAGTCCTCAGGAGGGTTGGAGTAGGGAGGTTTAATGCAGTCAGCTTATCTCTCGCTCCATCAGTCTCTGAGTGTTACTAATGAACCCATATCTGCTATCCTGCTTCTCCCCCCAGCCTCCATACAGCGATCACACTGAAAGGGCCAGAGTGTAGCAGTCAGGTCACATCCCTCTCTGTTAATGTCCTCACCTGCTTCTACTCCCTAATCAAATTGAAAACTGACAAATGGAGACTCTGCCTTGAACATTTAACCTTCCAAAGATATGTCTAAATCTCAATGAATTAAAAAAAAAATGAAGCTATAAAGGACACCTTAGTTTTTGGCTGGCTGAACTGTAATTATAAAACAAAGGTCTTTAAAATTCAGTACACAGTATGATACCTCTTACAAATTAATACTTGTAAAAACACAATGCGTAAGGAATAATACTATCTGAAGATAGCTGAGTGTTCTACTTAAATCTGCAGAATTACTGACAGTAAGGATTTTAATCCTGTACGAATCAGCCATGTCAGTCATTTTCATCAAGGTTGTTAATGATTATTCCAAGCCAAAAAACCTGGCAACTGTTCAACAAGCTCAAACGACCTTGCGCAACATTTCAAATTGACAACACATTTTCACCTTAGCCTATATCCAGTCTGTGCGTGTGCATGTCAAGACTTACAACGGGTAAATGCCTTTTTTAACAGTATATGTCGCTCATCCACTGCTTTGCATTTAAGTGGTTTCGAGTAAAAACCTTTTCCTGCATTTCAAAACTGATTTGACAGTTGTTTGAATTCTTGAAACGTCTGAGAACATACACGGAAGGATGAGCTGTCTGCCTTTAATGATACCTGTTTTTGTGACACAACCACAACCATGTAATAACCACGATTATTAGAAATCAACCCTACTCATCAAAAAGCATCGAACCCTGACACAATGACAAGCAGGATTTTAAAGATAAACTGAAACTTAAATTGTCATAACTGAGTTACTAGCATGAATGCGCATCCCTGATTAGCCTCAGCACAGTTAATCATATCAAAACAAAGACAAATATTACTCTTCAGCCCATCATAAATGCAATAAATAAATGCATCAGTAACTGCTTCGCTGGGTAAAAAATCTGTTAAATCTGTTACATCCAGAGGCTCCTGGTAATAGGAGTTCCCAAGCAAATAAACATATAGGCCTATGTACAGAGCAAAACAACAATAACTCACCATTCTATACTCACAAGAAGGTAGTCAGTTCTTAAGTTATGTGACAAATCCTGTCAAAACCACAGCATGTCAACAGTTAAATGATTCTTGTAAAACTATGAGACAATTTACATTCATGAGGGCATCAAAAGGCCCAACAAAAGAGTCCATTCACAAGGTCCACCAAAAGAGTCTGCGCTCTTGCACTCTTCCAGATATGAAACAACTTTTGTATTCTGGTTTCACTCAACATTATTCAAATATCTACAGAACACCTTTCAAATAATTCTTGACACTCCAAGGATTCACTCAAGGATTCCTTAGACAGACATTTGGCAGTAAAAGCAGACACTGTATCTCACCTTACAGACACAAATGCCCACAGATGACATCGTTCATAAGCTCAGGTGGGTGTAAGCTCGTTTAAAAACTGAGAGAGAGTGTGTGTGGGGGCGGGGGGGATTCAGCTGGCCTCTAGTAAAGTTGAGAGCTCACAAAATAACACATCTTCACTTTCTCCAGCCTTGGCCAAATTAAATAGCCTGGGGTCAAAGTTCATTCCAAGTTTCCCCAGGATTCCCACCAGTAGGTCTGACATTATGGAGAAGGAGGTAGCTACATCTTTCCATCTGAGCTCATTCTCCCCAGCCCACTGATGAATGACTTTGGAGATAAATCTGTGTGTTCATGTAAAAAAAAAAAAGTCACATTGCTATTTTGTTCCATTTATGAAGTGGATAGCAAATGTAATCTATTTCCATTTGCTGAATGAAATTTCAGGTGAAACATTGACTGGAAAATGCAAGATCTTGTAATTCCAGTGGCTCTGGTACTTGAATATGGAGACCACCTCACTCATCAGCCTTTCCGCACTCAAACAGAAATTTTCACATGAATTGCAAGCCCATTTTCAGCAGCAGCCTCTGTGCACAGTAATGGTGTATTTCCAATTTTGTTTTCAGACACACAGAGATTAAATCTAACTCTGGAGCGAATCGCTGTCTGAAGAGAAATCATATAAACTGAAGTCAATAAATGTACTGATGAGGGACAATTTAGACAGGAACAGCTCTGATCTCTCCGCGCTGTATCTCTCTTCGATAATAATGAAAAACAAGCTGTAAATGATTTTGCAGCGTGCGGTGCTGAGGCCTAACATATGGCTGCTGAGCGTGTGAGGGGGTGAGGGAGGGAAGGGAGGAGGGACTTTCATCATTCCCACTGTTGACTCCAGGCAGCCTTACTGCGCTCTGCTGTTCTCCTCCACTTGCCACATTGGTTCTTGACACCACAAACACATCTGCATCCAGTTAGACTGCAGTCGACTGCCTTCACTACGCCACACACCTCTTTTAAACAGAACCCTGACACGAATTTCTGCACTCCCATTTCAGGGCTCCTCTGCGAAGACGAGAACGTTGTACGTGTTTTATGTCTGCTTAGGGCTGCTCCATGAGAGATGAAAAGCATTCGGTGTGACATTTACACGCCATGCCATCTGAAAGTCATTTACTGGGTATAAGCCTGTCATGGACACTTTCTGCGTGTTTCAATTTCAAATACTAACCGATTTTTTCCAGAAAACTTCAAAATGATTTCAAGCCTCTACTGTTCCATAGAACAGCCCTGCATGCCCTTTATGATGTGAACTTAGTTCACTTTGCTGCGTATCACCTGAGAGATACACTGAAAACCATTCAACTCCATAGAACAGTATGCCTGTTAGAGACCAAATAATAAGTAACAATTATGAATGATATAAATTACAATAATATAATATTATATACATTATGTATGACCGTATTTAAATCATTCGTATCATAATCAAGTTAATGTGCTTCTCTTTTGAAAGAGCTAGCATAACTGAAGTCTCCATGTTTGAAGTGTTTCTGCTTGTGGCACGGGTTTGAGCTTGTTAGCCAGATGAATCATGACCCGTACAGTTACTTAAGAGCAGAGGTTGCTGTTTGCATACAAATCCAATGGCCTCTCTAGAGACCTTCCTCTCTCATCCCAGGAGGAAGAAGCGGTGGGGTGAAAAATCAGGATTAATATCCCTCACCACAGCGTTTAAAAGGCTGTGTAAAGAGAGGGATATTTAAGGTCTGCACAGTGCTCCCTCACTGTGGGTCTTGGCTAAGTTTTACCTCAGCCAGAGATTACTCTTCTTTACTACTGCCGTAAAAACTGACTTGCTTTTGATGTGCAGAACCTGAATATTCAGCTGTTAGCAAAGTAGCTCTTTTGAAATACTTGATACTTGCTCCTTCACTTTTTTTATTTATCCGCTTAGCAAATGACAACATCCAGAGTTGCTCACATTAATTTTCACAGCTGGATATTGGGAATTTAGATACCATGCAGAGAGGTAAAACAGTAATGTGCTACTGGGACCGGAGGTAGGCATGTGACCTACAGCATTATGGTTACTACAGTACTATTACTTGCCTCAGTAAAATGGAAATGTTTTCTACAGTGCACTAACACATACAAGAGTGAATACTCCAGATGAACTGCAAAGTATCTTTTCGAGCACAATTTTCCAAGATAATTTAATTAATTTATTGTTCATTCATTTACGTTTATTTCCTCATTAAAAGTGGAGCAGTGACTGTGCTGGACATACCTATGATGTTGTGTGTTCATACAGTAAGACCTTGGTGGTGGTATATTGTATGTGTGTCATGGAATGTGTGAGTGGTACGATGATAATGATGGGTCATAAATAATTTTGTTTGAGTCATACAGTGCTCTCAATAACTATTACAGAAAACAGTGTCACTTCAACTCTGATGGCAGCGCACCAATTTCCTGTATGTGTGTAAGATGTAGACTATATATAAACATAATGTAAACAGAAGAGTTTTATTTATTAATTTTTACATTTATCCAGAGCTTGCAAGATTTGACAAGGTGCAACTTCCACAGACATCTTCATCTGAATGCATCATTTAAGTTGCTCTGATCATCTCACAGGAAGATGGATTTGCATTGTGTAGTGGACACACACATGTCAGATTACATTATGGTTTTATACAGGCACTTCTAAAGTCTTTTTACCAAGAACCTGAAGTGTTTAGTTCATTTGATAATGTAATGTTCCACACTTGAGAGGTCTGGCTGATTGAGAAGGAAATGCTGAGTAAGAAAGCCACGACTTCTTGGGTTATGATTTACAATGCTTTCCCATTACTATGCATTTTCTGGTACGGTGCCTCATATCAATTCATGTGGTGACAAACTGGTGCAGTTGGTTTTCAGGGCGGAAAATCCAGCCGTGCCAGAATTCAGGCAGAGGCCATGCAATACATGACATGAATTGCTTTTACATCAGTGGAACCTCTTCTGAAACTATCACCTGGAGCTGTTCACTGATCCTTCCTGTAAGCTCAAAAATTCTGTGCCAAGCTGCCATGTGGCCTTTTATACTTTCATCTCCCCAAACAGATAAAGGCGTTCTGTTCCTCTTTCACTTCATGGTGCTTCCTCGCTTCCATTTCCAGTTTTGTACAATTCACGACGCCTAACAGAAATACCCTGTGAGCACGGCGACAGATTAGAGATTTATGAAGTGAAGCTCCTGTAAAACAGAAATATTTCTTTAACGAAGCAGTTACTGTGAAGTACCCCATTATTGGTTTAATAAAAGTTATGCTGACGGGAAGCAAGCAATGGCCACATCTGCTGGCTTCCGTTGTGATTAATGCTGTTTCCATATTTAAGATTTACACCCCCCCCCTCCTCCCCCTGCCCCCCCGCTTGCTGTGGCTGTGAGAGTGGTGGTCAGTGAGCTCCTTACTGGACCAGTGCCAGGAGCAGTCTGGGCCAAGATCCAGTTCTGAGAGCCTGGGATAATAAACAATCTCCCGGATTTCATGTAATTACTGTAGACGGTCTAACTGACACAGCAAATACACACACACACACACACACACACACACACACACACACACACACACACACACCCACACACACACACACACACACACACACACACACACACACACACACACCCACACACACACACACACACACACACACACACACAGTCTCCTGATTCACTAACTTTAAATAAACAACTACAAAAATAAGCAGCACTGAAGCTTAACAGCTTACACAGAAAATGAGTGCATAAATAAAATAAATAATAAATAAAATAAAGAATTTAAATGAATTTGAAATTCAAATTATAAACATTTTTTTTTTCTAAAATGGAGTCAACCTTTGTCAGTGGAGCATCTCAGTAGCTTAAAGAGATCCTGCTAAATCTCCATCAGTAAATAATTTGACATCTCCTTCCAGAGAAGGGATTTATCTGCTTTTCCATAATCCGTTTTTGTGTGAACCACAAGAAAACAAAAGCAAAAAAACTCAACCCAAAAAAACACAGAAAACGAGAACAAAACTACTATGTACCTCTAAAATGCCTCAGAGGCAATTCAGTGAGAGAAAAAGGTAAGTGCTTTTCTTTAAAGTGTCATTTTAAAGACATTGCCTACGATGAGAAACAGCAATCATGAACACCATGCAGCGAAACACACAAGAACAATTTGAGAACAGCAAAATCCCCAAAATAGGAATATTCCGCTATTTGATTTAAAATGAAAAAAAAAAAAAAAACTTCTATATGATAATACTAAACATATACTTCTTATCTAAAATATCTGTAAACAGACATTCACTGGCTGAGATAATAGATGCAACTGGTTCAATAATTAAGTTCCAAACTTCACTGAAGATAATTTCACTGGTACATACAGTATAAAGCATCCAAGAGTTCTAGTAAAGAACCTCCGGAGAATTCCAGAATTCAGTAAGGAAGTACAGAGCCTCTGTTAAGAACAATATGTTGTATGTGCCATGCTGATTGCAATGTTGTGTGAGGTTGTCTCAATCCATCGGATTCAGAAAAAAGGTCTTCTTACTACAGTACCAGCAGTGGCCAGTTCCACTTGTCCTCATTAGTTTCGGTTGTCTCAATGTCACTGCTTTGAGCCCTAATTAATTAATAAGGATTATCACCAGTCTGCTTCTGCAATGTGGCTGACGCTGGGCTGCCTCATGGGAACTGTGGTCTTTACAATTATGGCTATAGTCGCAGTGGGCAAAACACTGAATAATGCTGTATTTATTCACTCCTAACCCCTAGTGTTCCACACACAGGACTGAGAGTAAATGACATACACAGGAGATTCTCCAAGTCCCCCAGAGAGAAGAGATATTTTGTGTCCTTGGGTGATCAAAAGAGGCTGCTGCCTGGGAATTCATCAGGAGGGCTGGGAGACTCGAGGTGGGCGCGGGCGCGGGCATAGATCTGACAACTTCTGACCTCTGGGCAAATGGGAAGTCAATTGTTATAAATACCTGTCAGTGCCGGAGGTTGCCTAGCAACCACACCCAGGAGGATGTGTCACTTTGCAGCTCGAGGTGTCTGCCACAGACCTACAAATCTCTCATCTAGACAGAGAGAGGACAGAGGCCCAGATTCAGTCTAAATGCGAAAGTGCTTTGTCTTTAACTTGGAAAAAAATGAGCTGCAAGTACGGTATCACATTTTTCACGCACATTTCCTCAGTTTGCTTTCTTATAACTACAGCAGTTAAGAAAATGTGCAAATAATGAGCACACACCTGCTTCAAACAGGTCTTTCAAAATTTAGCAAAAGGCACTTTGCAGTTTGACTGAATTTAGGTCTGGGTCACATGGCCTGGCACAACAACAGCTCAGACTGGAATGAAGAAATTACTAATTATGAAACGCAAACAACACTGGATAAACTAGTACAACCACACCTCCAAGACGCCTGATTATTGGGTCAATGAGGGGCATCTGAAATGGCAAACTACAGTCTCCCTTACCAGCCTGCCTATATTACAAACAGTTTTTTTTTTTGGTCTCATACTGCACTAAGAGAGAAATAAACTCAGGTCTGCACTCTGTAAGTCTGCCCGTGGTGTTTAGTAGGCACTTACTGTACTCAGTGGTGTAAGTGAGATTGTGATGAAATACTGTTCTCCCGAGGATTAAACAAACATTACCATTCCATTAACTGTTCTGCACATATCAATTACAAATGCAAAGTATGTTTTCAACAGAAGTACAACCCTCCAGTCTATTTTCAGAAGCAATACACTGCACTGTTGCTGGGAAATGAAGGCAACATCAATTTATTGCTCTGGTATTTAAAGTAATGCCCTGCCAGCCATAAATACAGGTTATACTGGTTGAGCAAAATAACATTAATATGCCTGTCCAATTCAGTATCTTAACAACAATGTCACATACATTCACAAAATCAATGGCTTTTCTTTCAAAGTGCTTATAGGAAACATTTATCTGAGTAGGAGTTCCGTGCTTAAATTCTTATGTGAAAATATTTGTCAGTTCACATGTACAACCATATCAATCTTACTTTCCTCAAAACATTTCTCCATATTTTTCCCTCATCTGTTGAACATGAAACAATAAATAAAGTGATGAGTATAAAACGATATAGCAGAGCAGTGTGCTCTAAATAACTGCAATCTGTTTCAGATCAGCGAAATCTTTGATTTAATGAGCATCTGGGCCATTTGTTCCCAGAATCTGGGATGCATTAGCGATGCGGGTGTCTGTGAGAATCCAGAGCTATCTGTCCACGGAGGTTACGCTCATGTGGGATCCAGCATGGCAGCTGGAGAGCTGTGTTATCTGTGGTAATGCCTCAAAGAAGACACTTCCAATGGGTTTGCTTAAACAAAACACTTCCACTGAATTTCATGGTAAAAGGAACTTTTTATTTTTTTATTTCTTTTTTTGTGCAAAAGTTCAAAGCATGACCTACAGTGTACTGCTAAAGGGAGGGTTGTGTTTTTCCTCAGAGAATTCAGAGTGGCAAGGAGGGTTTCAGTTGCCTGGGAAAAAGCATGGGGCAGCACGCATACCTTTTTTGAATACAGATGTTTATGAATTTTTGTAGCAAGAGACTGTACTTACATGGACTGAAATAGCCACTATGTAAATGATGTACAATTTTGTGGCACAAAGAAGCATTACATGATCACCTATAACATTTAAAGGAATAACATGACCTTCGCTTGCATGAAAATGTACTTGTGTGGCACAAAAATGTGGTATAGCAAAAAATGAACTTTTTTCACTAAAAGCACAGCTGTGTCTCATCTTAGAAAATGACTTCCATTAACTTGAGATGGGAAGCTCAGATGTCTAGTGTGCATGTATAGGGTCAGTACTGGGGCCACTTTACACAGGCAATGAGAGGAATTTCAGATGTAATTATCAAAAAATTGGTATCCAATGTAGAGCTGCAAAATGCATACGTGCATCGCAGAAGCTCAGTCTGGAGGAAGTAAAGACGTGAATGACTGTTTGGATGTCTTTACCTTTTATAGTGGAACTAAGTTTTGCTTGCTGTGTTTTTAACAAAATTAGCATCAAAATGACACTTTGATTAGACTAGAGAGGAGAGGGCCTAGATTTAACCAGCGGAAATTAATTGTAAACTCAGGACATAGTGAGAGAAGTTCAGTTTTATCAGTATTTGTTTGAAGGAGGTTCTTTGACTTATGCTTGACTTCAGAGAGATAATGAAGTACTTGCATCACCAGCTTTGACCGACAAATTAAATTGGGTTGAGACCTAAACCAGGACCTTGCCAGTGACTATCTGCAATGGACTAAATAAATATAACTGCAAACCCAAAATCATTTTTCTTGATTCTTATATGGCATTTTGGCATATGGCTATGACAATAACTTTACTTTGGATTTTTAGAAGGGTTCTGTTATTTTGTCCTGACATTTGACCCAATATCTGGCAAATTGTACAATATTTACCTTTCACCTGAAGACACCTGAGTTGTTGTTCATGCTGTCCTTGCATTTTGTCCTCTACTCACATGGCCACAGTGGACCAGCAGTATCCACATGGCCAGTTCCCCAGAATCCTGTGTCTTGGACACATTTATTAATAGGCAAAATCCATTAATCTCCGTGTTAGAATGAAATTTTCGTAATGAGCGTGCCATAAACAAGTGGCCATGTTTAAGAAGCTTGGCATGGAAGAGGCTATTATGGTAAATTAAGAGCAAAGCCATTCTGAATGAAAGCCTGCTCATTTTGTCTTCTGAATTTTTTTTCTTCCCCCCAGAGTAATATGAATAAATAAACAACTGATAATCTGACTAACTGAAACCAAACACTACAAGAGGAAACCTTATATGAATATGTGTAGACAAACAATTTCAGCTATAAAGTCTAATAAACTGTCATTTTGCAGTGATCATTATCCCAGCACACATTATTCATAAGGTCGGGGGACATAATTAAATGCTGCCACAACAGACAGGAACATTAATCAGCAAATTAGACCACTGGTCCTTCAGTACACACTGGAGGAAGACAGAGCTAAACCAACAGACGACACTGCAATGAGCACAGTTGTCAAAGCCCACCCATTGTGTGTGTGTCTTCAATGAGCAATGATTATGTCTGTAATCTCATGTGTCTATGAGATCCAGTCTATGTGTGAAACTGCAGCATCACAGTGCACTCACTGCTCTTCACTTACACGTTTGCATATGCAGCACTCATCCAGCATTCCAGTGTAGAGTGCCAATAAAAGTGTGTTTACAACTTGTGGGGTCAAAGTCGAGTTCCTGTGTCCCAGAGTTACCTATCCGCCTCACACTCTCATCTGCATGAAGAGAGAGCCCTCTAGCTCCCATTGTGTGTAGCCTGCTAGTCCAGAGTGTCCACAAAATGCCCACTGACCAGTGTTACAACAATTATCTACATTGAGCCACACCCTTCTAATTTTTATACTAAGCGTACTAAAATAAGAACATCAGTTACCCTCTGCACTCAGTTTGTTACTGATTTGTTTCGAGGGTGTGTTGGCCAGCAACTGAGGCAAAAGTACTGCAGCCCACACTATGAACAGAAAGACAATGCAATAGCTGAATTCAAAATCAAATTTATTTTAAAAAATAATGAAATTGTGGGAGACTGACATGTTTTGACCTGAGCTGACACCAGGATGGATTTTTTATCTAGTAAAGTTATATAAACAGGATCATACCAGCTACAGCTAATAAAGCATGTCCTCATTTCCAATGATGATACCCACAATGACTGTTCAGACTGATAATGTCCAACAATCGGACTGAACAGCTGGATTGGTAATGTTCATACTGGCCACTCAGTAGACGCAGAACCCACAGAGCAAGAAGAAGAAAGCTGTGTGACTGCAGTGGTGAGTGCACAAGGAAGGAGCTCCAGTGACTTGGATCAGAGACAGGGACCTGTTCCTGGAGAGAGAGGTGTTTGCAGATGTTCATTCCAGACAAGAGTCTAGCCACTTCAGGGTGTGCTCACAGGTGCACCCAGAAGTGGAAGGGCGCGGCTACTCTTGCTTATTTATACTGTGTGGTATGTGAGAACATCAAACTACATCTCACGGTGGAGCAAACTGGAGAGACGTACCTTGCTTCTGAACTCTACATTCTGGGCTGGAATTGAATAGTATTGTGGGCCTGTTGCTGTTATTATGATGGAAGGGGTAGCCAGAAAGCAAGATGGTATAGTCAGCCTATGCTGTGTCTACTTTACTGGCCTTATCTCTCTTTAGTAGTATAAAGGTAAAAAGCTAAAATTGGCTGCTTTTCACTGTGAAGTCAGCCACTCAGTCAGCTCCTTCCCCAAATTGTAGCTAATGAAAAAAATTGCTACATAATTGGACACTTGCTTTCATTGTCAACCAGAGAAACTGACAAAAATACATCAGTATGACTTCATGTAGAAAAACTCTGGGGCTTTTGAGTGTGCTATCAGTCTTTGTCTGAGTGGATGGGTATACTCTACATAGTAGCATAGCATCACTCTACAAATCATGTGTTCAATGCCAGTACCCAAAATATACTCCGTACACACTCCTAACACATGCATGCATACATTTTGAAAAGGCAGAATACTACATAGTACAATATTTGACAGAATACTACTGAGGACAGTGTTGGGCCCTTTGACTGTACATCTGCCGAATCCCAGTGGTTCATTTTCGAAGTCATACTGACTTTTGCCTGAAAATTTAAAACTAGTTTCCAGCTCAGATCAGATATCCATACGAACACAGACGTCAATGAATATGCACACATACTAATGCTCAGTGCCCCCGGATGTGTGTTACTACTGCCCTAACCACAGAGCCCATAAAGCACACGTTCTCGGTGGAAATCCAATATTTGTTGCCAATTCAACAACCAAAGGATAATCTATACTCTTTCTTAGAAAATCCTCATGCCTTTCACCCAACTCAAGTGTCTGCTCTCCCAACAGACAGTACAGTGGAGGCAGAGAAAAATTCAATCACTCCTTGGGCTCATGAAGCAAGTGGAAGAGTAGGCTTATACCAGTTAAAGCAAGGTGAGTGGGTTTACTGCAGGTAAAGCAGGGAGAGTGGTTTCATAACAGTTAAAGTGGAGAATGGTTTACACTACTAAAGGCAAGGAGGGTGGGTTTATTCCAGCTAAAACATGAAGCATGGGTTTACTCCAGCTAAAGCAGGAAGAGTGGGTTCACACCAGTGAAAGCAGAGTGGTTTGCACCACTTAAAGAAAGGATGGTGGGTTTAGTTCAGCTAAAACAGGAAGATTGAAATTAATAGTCAAAGAAGGGAGAGTGGTTTTACTTCAGTTAAAGCAGAGAATGTGGGTTTACAAGAGTTCATGCAGAGGTAGTGGGGTTACCTCATTTATGGCAGAGAGAGTGTGATTTACAAGAATCCAAGCAGAAAAGGTGGGCTTATTCCAGTTCAAAAAGGGATAAAAACCATTCTAGAGAAGGCTGAAAAGGGAGAAGCACTTAGAATGCGAATGGAGCCTAATTCAAGTCCACACCTAATACACCTCTTTTACTTAATGTTTTGTTGCATTCAGAAGTTCAGAACACCATGGTTAAATATAATTACATATAAGCAATGCTCCTTAAGATGTGGTCATTTCTTTAATTTTCCTTTAATGTAAAATATTCTAACCAAACACACCCATATTTTTGAAATTATGCTTAGCTGCCTGCTGACTGAAAATACACACCTTCCCTCCAGCCCTGCAGCCACCCTTTAAGCACCTCCTCCTGGTTCATCCATAAGTACTAGTCTCTTGTTAAATTACTCCACAGTGATTAAACCTCCTTTCTGACAGATAAATGTTCATTTCATGTGGTTCCAGTCTGAATCTGACAGCATTACTCTTAGCTCTTAATTGCCATATAACAAGTCCAACATTTCTCTATGGAGTTACATTAGCAGAGGGGTAACTGAAGAGGCAACAAGACTCTTCTTGTTCTCATTCCTATCAGTGTTTTGTTCTCATGGGTCAACACGGGATTGGGCATGCTCATCTGTTACTCACATTATCTTATTCCTTGGCCAAAACTAAAGACATTTTATTATTAATAATCATGACACCTTCATTAACACCACATCTAGTGCTGTTGCTCTGAACACAGACTGATGATCCACTGATGTGCTTTTTGTATAACAGGGAGTCAAACGAAGTGATTAGAACCAACAGGTGCAAATAAACAGTTAATGAATACAACAATGCCCACGCACAGGTTACTGCATCACACCTCATCATACAGTGCTACACTTACACTTGATATGAGTGTAAGAGAACCACTGATTAATATTACTACTTCATACATTTACATGTGTTACATTTGCATTGCTTTCAGTTGATACCTTACCAATTTATACTGTTCCGAGTCACATCCAAGAATCAGACTAAAGAACACCGCTGCTCAGTGCTACCTAAGCCATCCATGCAAAATAGGCACCAATCTACAACACTCCGGATCATGGAAGACATGACACAGCTTGTAGGTTTCAGCAATCCACTTACTCTCCACTGTTGCATATAAAGCCTCCTCAAGAATATGAAGAACTTACAGGCAGTGATAGGAGGAAAATACATGTGATAAAAAAACAGCAAAATATTTTGTAATTGCAATCAAGGAGACAACACCTTAAGTGATTACAAGACAATAAAACCCAGGGACTGTGTCTGGTAGAATGTGTAATATACAGTACTGGTGTATCTGACTTTTTGAGAGCCATTGACTTGGTGTGTGCTCAGATGTAAATGCTTGATTTAATTTTCAAATACGTAAGGATTTTTTTCTTGGGAGAGGTATGATTAATTTCAAGCTCCAATGCATGTTAAATGATAATTGTAAAGTAAACCACCGATAATTTTCAGAGATATAGCCCTAGGTGCCCTTTAGATTGCCAGTTGATTGCTGAATTACATTAGCCAGTGACGTTTTCCTTTAGAGTATGGATTCACCAGGAAAATTCACATTCCAGTCCACAGAAATGAAAGCCTTTGTATTTATTTAAATGACAACTAGAAAAAAATACCATGCTTTGATCAGCGTGTTAGCTTGAACTGTGACATATATTGCTTTAAACCACTAACCGCAAAGCACTTCTTCCTTAACTGAGTCACATGCATAAGAAAGGATGGTTATTGTCACACAGCAGTTATCACTTGACCATCAGTCTCCGTAAGTAGCTATTTAAAAGAAGTAATGCTTGCTAAGATTCAATGTGGTACTCAGATTAAGCCTTTGTCTTTAGCTGCTGAATATGCTTGCAACACAGGGATCATTCTCAACTGTTCTAAGATAAAGGAAATTACAAGTAGAAAAGTTCAACAAATGGGGAATTACAATTATGATTTAAGGCACACAGCATGATGCATGTCTGGACATTGCAGTTATGATTTCATTTAGATCATACCTGAAAGCCACACATGTTGAATTTGTTTGTTACCTTAACAGAGTAACTACTATAGCGAATCAGGTGTTTACAGGCTGCAATAACTGCTCCTGCCAGCACCTATGAGCTATGATTTAATTTCTGGCAAGTCAAAACATTTTTGCCACAGCTGCACTGGCATGTCCCGTTTCACAAAAAAAAAAAAAAGGCTGCCAACAGCTGATAAAAACAGAGCATGCTACAGCGGAATGTTCCAGTTTCCTATAGAATCCGTTCCACAACAACAAAGAAGCTGTGTGAAAACTGTGGAACATTGAAGAAACTATGGCAATAAGGTGCAAGCACCAAGGCAAGGGAACACAGGGTGGACAGAACTCTAAGATGTGATTACTGAGCTGTGGCGAGGCGACTGCTTTCATATGATCTGTCTGTAGATACTTACTATAAGAAACAATGGAAGAAAAATGAGTGTGAAGACATAGCTAGGCTGCCCTGAAAGAATAACAAAATAGGGGATTTTGTGTGTTCTGGAGTAATGATATTGAGATGTTGACACGTACTACAAATAACAGTTTTCAAAACTGTGGTAAATTAACACCAACTCCCAACAATTCCATATAAAGTAAAAGCAGCCAGCTCCTACAATGTGACAGGTATGATTGCTATACTTGTCCCGTGTGTTCCACGCTTCTCTGTGATCTAATCTGGATCTGAGTTTATTCTTGCGCTGCAATTAAAGGCCTGTAAATGACACGGCCATTATCTGTGAGATTCGGCCCCATCTCATTTCCTTCCCACACTTCCTTAGAGTCCCAGACTTATTCAGCATGCCTACATCATCACGCCGTATCAGCAAGAGCTGCGCTCATCAGTCATTCAGAGCATGCACTTAATGAGCAAATCTTCCGTTCCCCTGACCATGAAAGGCCCAGAGAGTCATTACAGCTTCACTGCAGAGGTGACACTTTCCTCCAGTCTCCAGTGTTTATTCTCTAAAATGAGATGCTTCATTTCAATTAGACATTTTGCTCATTGTTCTCAGTAATGTATACAACAATTACGCGGAAGTACTTTTTTTTCCAATGTGAAAACCAAAGGCAAGTGGATGATAACCGTATTTCCTCAGGTTAGAGGACATCTTGTTACAAACACTGCAGCAAGGAATATAAATATTAAAATAAGCGTAGCCAGTATTTTGCTAGTGCACACTTGCCAGTGGTAGTGCATGTGAAATGCAAGAAAATATATCAGTGTTGCATGTAATGAGTGGTTGCTAAAATATAGCACAGCAAAGGCCATGCAACATAACTGTTATTTCTTTTTTATCTATGACCCCATTACCATGGTAAAAATAAATCTAAAGACTTCCAGAATTCATGAGCATTGCGCACTGGTGGTGAAGAGGTGAAACAGACAGACTATATGTCAAGATTTCAAGTACATCTTCAAAGCAGTGTCAATTTCTCATCTAACACAAATGACTGTGATATTGAATGTCAATACAGGGTATAATAAATACATTTTAAGATATTTCCCCTAAATGTTTCCTAATTTTTCCCTTCCTTTAAACTGTAGGCCAATGAGCCTGTTTTGAATCTATCCATACCGTGGTGTGTCCCATGAATACTTTAAAACTTTAAATAACAAACTTAATTCTGCCACAACGCTTCTGGCAGTCACTTCAATTAAAAATGTGTAGGCAACAAAATAATAACAGTTTGTTTAATGTACTGTTCAGTGTTAAAAGTCAAACTGTGATGTGCTTAGACTGAATCGAGGCCTGTGGAATATTCTTCCTGACATCTGGAATAAAAACATTGTGCTTTACTATTAGCGGGACTGGCTCCTTTCCAGCCCAGAATCTGCCCATATAAACACTGCCATTTCCTCCCTTGTTTCGTTTTCAATAGTCTTTCGATCCTTCCTGTCGGAATCAGCAGGAGGTTAATCTTTGACTCTGAGGAGCTGTGGATTTTGTGGGAAAAACAAAAAGAAATCCCACTCTTCTCATTCAAACTGGCAGCTGGCCTTTCCCAACGACCCAGCTCTAGTGGGTCTTTAAGGTTTAAATTTCTCATAAATAGCAGATAAAAATCACCCCAGGACACCCCATTTCCAGGATATGGAGGTCTTTCTTTCTTGATGACAAGTAATAGCTGATCTCAGCCAGTGTATATATGCACATGACTATTCTTGCAATTCCAATGATAATATCCCCCAGTCACAGTCAGAGCTTTAAATAACCACGACTATCGCATGATTATTTTTCCTTTGTAATAAAAGCTGATTCCCATCCCTTTGTCCAATTCTGAAAATGTTGAGCAAGCAGCCAGACAGGACCTCATACAGTTGCATCAGTCATATTCATTTATGATATAAATGCTACTTAACAGACAATCTCCTAAAATTTTTGAGTATCCGTCTCTTGGTTATATGGAATAACTAGATGTTCATACTTCTACACACCAAGGTTTCAGTGTTTTATGAACTTCCCAAATGTGTGACATTCCTGTACTACTGTACCATAGACTGAAGTATGTGGGGAAATTATCCAGGTCCCTACATGTATTTGACTGTTGTTGTATGTGTAAATGTTCTAAATCCAGGTCCCTACATGTATTTGACTGCTGTTGTATGTGTAAATGTTCTAAATATATGTGACACTAAACCTTCATATCATGCTAACTGTGGCCAGCATTTCAATAAAGTCCCATATCTGTTAAATTCAACACTTCCATTGATTTTCTATGGTTTAAAGTCAATGTATTACCTATTGACAAAGAGAAGGTTTCCAACAGAAACCCATATTTACAACTGCCAATTCCTGATAATGACATGCTACATTTGAGGGGATTTTACAGCACTTGGGACAGACCACGTTTCCTCTGAGGTCATGTCTGAACCAAGGCTAGCATTTAGGGTACTAACAAGATTGCACAGGACACATTCATTTGTGTCTATAAAGTCCCGTCCATATCAACATGAAACATCATTCTTTTATGATTATAAATTATGATTATATTGTCATCTTGGTGATTCTGAATAGCAAACAAACTAAAACTACAAGGCATAGTAGCAAATTTATGCTTTGATTGGATGATCCTATCCAAGCAAACACACCCCCCCCCCCACACACACACACACACACGCGCGTTTGTTCATTTATTATTTTGAGGATATAGATTGACAAGATCCCCAAATCCAAAAATTGCAGAGAGTCATTTCCATTCTCACCAAGACAAGATGTCTAAAAAAACAGCTTTTTCATTACAACTTGAACTTAAAAATGACATTACAGTCATTTTACATAAACTGCAAAAAACCACAGAAACTACATAATAACTGCACACTGCACAAGTAAAAAGGAATAAGCTTCTAAAAGACCTTTATTCAAACAGGCATGCTTGATAACCATGAGAAACAACTACATACAGGATTGTTATCAATTTAAAGGGAAGCTGTCTGCCTCTCATATTTCTTGCTGACAGGCTGCCAGTGAGTCAGTCATGGTTCTTCACTCTCAATTCAAAAGGATATTATGCCACACCATCTTTCGCATTTCTCTGCTTATATAATCAGGTGGTAAAAAGAAAGCAAATGTTTTATGATTACCTTTTATGTGCCCTGTAACATTAACAACTTCCATTAGGCCACAGATAAGGTGATAAATAACTGTGCTGCGCTGTGGGTGCAGAGAGCAATAAAACCGTGCTTAGCTCTCTCTCAGATGAGAGAGAGAGAGAGAGAGAGTGGGAGAAAGGGAAAGAGAGGGAATCAATACCTTTATTGGCCTCCTGAGGGTCATATTGGTACAGTCATTGCCCCACAATGGCAGTAATAGAATTTTAGCTCAATGGTTTCCCTTCACTGTACCTCCTCCAGAATATTCACAGTTGTTCACACCGCTTGTGTTTGCGGTGGAACATTAGCAGAGCTGTTTTCCCTCTCTTCAGAAATAGTTGCACAGTAGTTGCCCCTCACAAAAGCTGCTGTGGAATATTGGCAGGGTGACAGGACCTGACAATGTCTTATGTCTATTACTGGCAAAACTTCGCACTGCTCTGAATAGTGTGGTATAAGACCCGTCTTCTCCACACCCTGCCCACTCACTGTACTCCTCTGCCTCTTGCCAGCTGCACGGCTCCCTACAATCCACACCCTCTCCTTTTAATATCATTTAATTCCATGTCATCATCATTCCTGACTACTGAGTGGTTTCGACTGTATTATGAGTTATGCTGTAAATGCTAAAACAGTCACAGATTAAGTATTTTTGCTCAAGGGTACAACAACAGTGCCCTGCCCAGAGATTCAACCTACATAGCACAAGTCCAGATCCATAACTACTACACCAAACTGCCAAGAGTGAAAAGTTATTGAAACATGTAAGCAATCCCACAATGCACCTAAAAGTAAATAAATATTATTTCAGCTTGACATGCAACAGAATACTTTCAAACAAAATCAATATATAAAGTGTTTGAATCAGCCACAACTTGTGCACGTTTCATTTGTCTAACAACTAAACTGTATCAATATAAATCCTGAGAGATCAATAAAACTGACTGTAAAAAAAGTGTTTGAGACACGGGCTGCAACGTCTTTATCTCAGGATGTTTTACCGCATCTGCAGGCAGCACAAACGACCTGTAAAAACAGGCATTTTATTGAGGCATCAGTCAGCCCTGGCAGGCAGGATGTTGTGGGAAGCGAAACAGAATCGGCCTATCTGCACAACCAGCCCATGAGCCATCTCACAAGGCTGATCGCTGACACAGAGAAGTATCTTGGCAACAGTGTGATTTGTGAATCCACACTGCTCACTCACAGAATGTCACATTTTTTGAAAGCCTTAATAAAAATATGTCATGCTCCACTCAGTGTTTTACATAACTGGAATTCTTATTGCCATTTATCATGCTTTTAGAGTGTTCTTTTTTCCCCCTGCTGCTCACCAGGTCACACAGTTGCAACTGCTATTGAGTCAGAGTGTGGGACTGAGTGATCGTAACTGGGTGATTCAGGTGTCCATACAGGCCAAATAAGCATTAAAAACCACCCATCGGACCAGCTACATTGGTCTGCATTCCTATCCAAGGTGCTTTGGCATGACACTCTCTCCATGCTTCAAGTAGCACCACCAAACACATTAAGCAATAAATATTATCGATTTCTTCACCCTCTTGTTAGGAGCCACATATTTTAAAGATAATGTTTCACGGATGTTGTCTTTGAGCCTGCGTGAAACTTTGATAAAGCAGAGGACTTTCCTCTCGCTTTCTATATCATAATCAAATTATGAGTTCCATAACCTAACTGCAAAAGGCTCTGTCTTTAACTAAGTAAATAAAATAACTGTTATCAGTTTTAAAAATAAAATACTTAATACATTTTTAAAATACTACGCTTGCTTAGTTTCCTTGGTAAAATGAAGGACAAAGTCAAATGCACCAAATGACACACTTAATAGAAGCCTAACACTCACGGCAAATTAGTGAAACAAGATGTAGAGGATTCTGACAAACACAGGATGACCCTGTTTTACAGGTCATGCCCTCCCTGCAGCCTGTTGTCAAGCTGTACTCAAAATAAACCATTATGCCCAGACATGTTTGTTATGGATGTGAATGTCAGGTAAGGGTTGCCCATCTGTGTTATAGTGTTCAGTGTTACAAGCACCATGACTGAAATATCAGCTGCTTCAGTGCTGGTTGCTTTCAACTGAATCCCTTCATTGACCTATTGTCTCTTATTAACGATTAGTATTTCAGTGTTACTTGACTCTCTAATAACTCCATCTTTTAATGTGCTCAACTTTCTTTTGTTACAGTAAGTAATCCCATACGGATACCTTATTCTTACATATTTTCAGAGGACATGCACTGATATCAGAAGTCACAGAGAGAGGCAAAACAGGCCCAAAGGCATGAAGCCTCTGCTAACACTGATACTGTCAGCGCTCTGTGTGCAAAATGCAGTCTGAGGGGAATCAAACGGAGCTGGTTCCAGACGTCAGAGTAAAACAGAGGAAACAGGAAAACCCCCTGTTTCTCTTTTCTTTCACTGGGGCCTCCGTTTCAAATACAGGAACACACAAAGGTTTACACAAATCAGTGTGTCTGTGTGTGTGTGTGTGTGTGTGTTTGTGTGTGTGTGTGTTTGTGTGTGCGTGTGTGTGTGTGTGTGCTTGTGTGTGCGTGTGTGTGTGTGTGTTTGTGTGTGCGTGTGCGTGTGCGTGTGCGTGTGCGTGTGCGTGTGTGTGTGTGTGTGTGTTTGTGTGTGCGTGTGTTTGTGTGTGTGTTGGGGGGTGGGGGTTGGGGGCTGCTTTTCGAAGACTTGCAGAAGTCACTCAGCTTCAGAGAGTCCTCAGGAGCAAGGAGAATAAATGCGCACAGGCAGTGAGGCAGTGTTTATGGTGTGAACCGTAATCTGTGATGACAGTGCAGCTGCACCATCAGCACAGACATAATGAAACGACAATTACCTCAGACTCAACTGAATAAATGTTTCCCTTGCTGCCAAACAGACTCGGTGACCGGCTTTCATTCTGATAAGTCCCCCTGTATTTCATACATTCGCTCGCTTAAGACTGACACATGGAGCCACACGGTCAGAGAGTGAAAACTGTGAGCAGATATGCTTGTTTCAACTTCACAGTGCAGCTTTTCAACATCTTCATATGGAGTAAAAAAAAAAATCTGAATCAAACAAAACACGGCAAGGATAAACACATGAATATGGCACCTTAAACTGCCATCTCAATCATTTTTAGAGGCAACATAATGGAAACACATTATATTCTACCAGTATGGTTTTCCTCCTGTTATGTTATAATTCCAGGATTATTTCCTTAATAGTAGAATGAACATGTGTATCTCTTTCACAAAGCTGGACATCTGAGTCATTGACTGAAATCTGCAAACAGTTACTTGAAAGCAACGCCACACAAAATGAGTACCTGATGGCTAGCAATATATCTGATCTTTTGGTACAGCAAGATGCATGTGTATTGAAACATGCTGCACAGTTTGTGAAGGTTACAGATGGTCCATGGAGTTTTCATCATATTACATTATTTATTTCTTAACAGACACCCTTATCCAGGCTCTTATATTACCCATGTTGACATGAGGACAGATACTGCAAATTAAGACTTTGTTCAGGAAATTAGTTGCTATGATTAAATCCTTAAGCGAGGATACTTACGTCATAGATTCTAGATATTACCTGTTGGAACAGTTAGTTGTCACTGAACCACTTTAGACTAAATACCTTACTCAAAAGTACAAGAAGAACGCCCCATTTGAAATTCAAACCCACAAACCTCTGGTTCCCTTAACAGTACCTCACAATACTACCCCCACTGCATTATTGATAATTCAGCCCAATGTGAGGAGAACCAGACCTGTTCAAGGCCATACCTGCAAAAGCCCAAGATCAGCTGGATTGGGTGGAGATGTAAGTAGTTTGCATAAGGCAACAACAGCAGTGCTGCCCAAGGGACATACAGCTTCCAGGTAGTATGTCAGCCATGGCACCACAATGCTGCCTAGACATGCCAGAAAGGCTTTGTTGAGTTCATTTCCATTACAATCAAGTACCCCAGGATACTAAACTGGTCCTTGTAATCAATACAGCAAGAAAAAAAGTGAAACTGATTTGAATTTAGAAACCAGCAAGATTAATTTACACATGCATTATCTGTGAAGGTTGCTTTCAGTTCCGCTGTTGTTTGTGTGCCTTAAAAGAGGCAAACTGCAAACAAATTTCACCCCCCACAACCCCCCACCCACTCAAGCAGTTCTTAGTTTCAAGAAAAAAAAAAATCTATGGGAAACACTGCTGTGAACGGTCGTCTTATCTCGCTTGCTTTTATCTCGTACAAAAACCACAGTGATACATTTTGCAACGAGAAGAATCAACAGACCTTTCCTAACCGACTTGTGTGAGCTGACAACAGCTGCTTGGTGTGAAAAGTGCTTTGCTGTTCACTGTCTCGTTGTGTTTGCTGATGATCTGAGCACACAGTTTTATATCTAGGCAATAAACTGTAAGTGGAGAGGACACAGTGTATTTGTGCAATGTGGAGAGCTGAACCAGACAGGCAGGAAAGGAGAGGCAGCAGACAGGTAGATCCTCTTTAATTATCAACACTGAAGAAAAACATGTGGTCGCAGAAAAAAAGACAAGCCTGCATTGCATTTAACTACACACTGACACATCTGAACACCTCTGCCAAATAAACTCATAGCAGGCAAATAACTAGGCAAAGCATACAACCCTGGTTTTAGTCATTTTCCTGTTTCAAAAACAAAACAAAATGTGAGTGACGGAATTTTGTGAAACAAATAGAAACACAACTACTCTCTGACAAACATGCTCACTGCAGGAAAATACATGTCCTCAATAACTCCTACTTTCTCATACACATGTGCACGCGCGCACACACACACACACACACAAACTCACTGTCATTAGCTGATGTGGAGGCAGTCCTGAGTGGGACCAGATGAGTATCTGGGATCAAAATGCCATGGCAGATTCTATGAACAGTTGCTGGACTCAATTGTCACTAGTTAACACAAACAAACAGGGGGTGGGAGCGATGTGGACTGAAAGAGCATAGGAGAACAGCACAAGGGTGGAAAAAATAATGGGGGCTGTTTACACATACAGTGACTAAAAAGTAGTGAGAGTAAACACAAGCCCTTTAAAGCTTCCTTTCTGGCTACGACTACCTATAAATAGCACCTATAAATAAACCAAAGGAGAACTCAGGATACATGTACTAAATGATCAGATACGATAAACAGAAAATAGGATTCTTGCCTCCTGATATGTATCAACATGCACTGAAGGAAACACTAGACAACAAATATGGTCCAGCTGGCATAAGTTTCTCTTGTGGTTCACCCAAGTGCTATGCCACCAGCCATCAGTTCAGATACCTTATTGGGATTAGAGATTAAGGCTATCAGGCTGATGTACACTATAGATAATGAGCTGCATATTGATACTAGCAACAGACCCTCAGTACGCACACTCACCAGAAAACCACAGAAAATAATTTACACAACACAGTTTCTTTGAAATTTTGTGTCAAACTGATATCTCCCCTAAGATACCATTCAACAGACTGAATAAAACATTAATATGGAATACGAATACCAACTCAGTAGTTATGAAACAATACAATGAGTTCATGATATGATACATATCAAATAATGAAGTTCATGAAACAAAAGTATTCTGGAACGATATTCCCCAAGAAATAATGCTCATAAGAAAACAAAAATATAACAAGTGTAACATCATATTCATGATGTACCACGAGTTTGAGTGGCATATCGCTTTTATAAAACAAATCCATAATTGGCTGAACTCTACTTAGCTAGAGTCTACATAACGTAGAAAGAGAGACTGAAATTAACAAGTTGCATTAATTACATGAAACTGGAAATGAAAGTAGGACCTAGATTGTTACAACACTTATAGTGCCTTTCCAATATTCTCTAAATGATGCTGCTGGATTTACTAGCTAGCCAAGGAACAAGGTAGCTAACAAGCTGGCTTTTGAGACATCTCTGTTTGCATCATAGTCCACTGCTATAAAAAGTACACCTACTTACTTCTTGAGAGAGATGGTGAACATTTCCATCTTTGATATCTTAGGTCTTGGTGATGTGGAATGGATCAGTTACAATATTTATGTTTGTCAATGCACAATTGTACTAAAAGGATGTAAAAAATTCCATTTAACTGTGGTATATATATCTGGTGAATACTGTCACAACTGGAACACATACTGACCATCTGGAACATTGGATTGGAACCAAATGTTTTTCCCTTAGCACTGCTGAGAATTAATGGACATAATGGGTAAGACAAGTTAAAGTTCCCCTGACATTAAATTTTTGGGGAAAAAAAATGTAAATTACATCCTAGACAGTTTTGATCTATGTCATATGGTCATTTGATTTCAAGGTATGTTCTCAGGACATTGAAACATTTAATCCATTTTCTCATTCTCACAAAATTTGAAATTTCATCTCATGCCTACAACATCCAGTAGCGCCGAATGTTTATGCCACTGAACAAACATTAATTTAGAGATCGATTTCTTAAACCAATAACGATTTTCTGGCAGCAGTGAAGTGCAAGTCAGGGCAATCATGTTTTCCTTTTAGCTAACTTGTTTCTATTTTTTTTCTTTCAAAATTCATTATTGGAATGCCGACATTCCAGGTACGTTCTTCGCCGGCTTCATGCTTAGCTTCCCACTCCTTCCACCCCCTCCTTCCCACAGGAATGGACTTCAGCTCAGCCTGACATTCCCTCATAGCAGCTCACCCTCCACCTCCTCTACCACCCCCATCTGCCACCTTCCCTCCATCTCTCCCAATGGCCTCCCCCCTACCCCACCTACTCCTGTCACATTCCATTGCAACCTCTGTCTCTTTCATCTGGTGATACTGCTCTTTCCTCCCTCTTTGTACCCCTTATTACTCTCGACTTTGCCCCTCTCACCCCTTCTGCTTATATGTCTGCCTCACTTGTCTTTGGTTCCTTTTCAACCAAAAACCCTTGAACAAGCTACCATCAAGTGTCAATTGACTCTTCACAATTCAAAAGAAACTGCTCTTCTGTTGGTGTCTGGTTTCAGTGCACATTCTTGATCTGTCAGCTCCTTTCCTGACACTAGTTCCATCAATTCCAGCAACCACTGATCTGGAAGTCTGGCATTGCTAATGTTTCTTTCCCCTTCTTAAACTTATTGGTTGTCTCTGCTCACTACTTGCTCTCCAGTGGACTATCCCATGGCTGTTTTTTAAAGCTGATACAGCCTGTGATTTTTAAAACATCCATCCTGGGTCCTATTCAGATGGTGTAGTGTATCCCCCCCATACACATTGCAATTGTCCGAAGCTTGAACCTGACCTCTGACCTCACATTGCTTCTTGATGTTTCTTCCCCTTTCTTTGTCCTTGTCATTTTTCAAAGGTCCATCGCTCTACCCACTTCCTCTTTTGCTAAAAAAAAACTAAGAATACATTTGTACTCCTCCCTATCCTTCTCTCGGCTTTTTTTCTTGCTACCCTCTCTTGTGCAACTTCAGCAGCACTCAGCCATTTTAAACAAACCATTATACACAACAGCTTGTCCAGGCTTTGCTAATTTATTGTCTTAATTACTGAGATTTTGTCTTTGCTGGGATATCTTATTATGCTCTATGTCCTTTTCAGCTGATACAGAATTCTGTGGTGCAGGATGTTTTCCTCTCTTCCGCACTTCGCACAATGAGCCTCCTTGTTGCTGCCCCATTTCACTCTCCATCCCTGTTCTTGCTTTGTTCTGCTCACCTTACAACATGCCCTTCTGACACATTCATGACAATCGTATGAAGTCAGTCATCTTCAAAGACTACAATTCAAGTTTTGTAACTTGTAAAATGAAACAGTCGCTCCATGGATTTAGGCAGATTTGGCTGGGCGGCTAACTCCCATGAAATCATCGTCCTACCTCCAGAGAAGTAGCCACTGTCTTTCACAACCTCACAGCTTGTGGCAGTGACCGGAGGCATTGATTCAATGTCACACTAACATGACATGTGCCTACACAGTAATTACTCATAAATCCTCATGGCCTTTGTGATCTAAACAAACGCTACAGTTTATCTGGTAATGAGCATTCACAAGTCACTAATAATATTCCTTTGAGCTCAGGTTAATACTGTTATGCAGTTTAACTTTAATAAACCAGCGGTGATAATTGAGATTGTAAGAGAGATCCAATTTTTTTTTTCCTGCTGGTTCTTTTCTTTTGTTACTATGAGAAATCCATTATGTCTGTGACGGAGTCTGTGCCAAAGTGGTAATGGTATCCCAGAGCAAGTGTTTGCTTCTGAGTTATTTGTTCACATGCCAAGACTCTGCTGTTTGCTTACACATCAGCGACGGATTACTGTTCTGTCAGTCTGCCGAGAGACTCATCTGCCTTTGAGAGCAAGTTGCTCCACGCCTGCACTTCACTAAGAAATCACTGAGGCATCTTCAAATGATTCATTTGTTTGAAACCTCATTGATATTTTTCCCTTTTTTAAGTGCCGGGATAAAAGGGATGGGACCACATCGGGGCCAAGATAAAGGGCAAATGCCACCTATTGCAAGAAGGTGCACTGGAAATGCAAGAAGGTTTTTTGAAAGGGCAGGCATTTATCACGAGCTGCCGCATGAAACTCTGCCTGCGTGCTGACAATTAAACCGAGATCTATTGGAGTGCATGATCCTGGATGAAATAAAGTCTATAAAGACTGTAAAAAGGTGTACCATTTGAGATTATATGGAGACTATTCGTGTGTTTGTAACAGTACTGAGCCTTAGCACTACGGCCGCACTTCATGCAGGCTAATATTATGAGTACCATATTGTGCGAGGGAAGATTTACTGACACACAGACAGATGACTCAAATATTTTTATGATTGTGCATTACTGGGTACAGCAAATTATGCAATGGAGCTCCATGGAGTGAAAGGAAAAAGGCTAACGTGTCATATGTGTGAATGGAAAATACGCAGTCAAATTTAAACAAATCTCTGACAGATAACATCAAATTGGTGCAGGCACACACCTGCCAGCATCTATGAGATTAGTTAGGTGTAACCTGTCCTACGTCAGCAAAGTGATCTGATGATACGGATGAATTTTCAAAAAGACAGAGTCAGAAACCAGCTATTAGCCAGCTATTAGCCAGCCAACTATTAGTGTCTCTGGTTGCTTCCTTTTGTCTGCATGAGAATGCCCTATTTTTGACAGAGGACGCAGCCTCAAACATAATAAATGTTGTCAAAGTACAGGCCTAAAATATGAATGCACTTTGTCTTTAATTATAACAATGTTAATTTACTGGATTAGATATTAGATTCTCTTCACAAAACTTGTATAGAATCAAGTAAAAACGACAGAATCATTTTTAAAAAAATGACTGACAGACTCTACAGTCCACATGTTTTGTCTTATATAATAATAATAATAATAATAATAATAAGAAGAAGAATAAGAATAATAATTACTACTATTATTATTATCATTGCTATTCATTTATTTTTTTGACAGATGTTTTTGCCAAGAGCACTGCTAACCATACATTTAATATGTAATAAAGAAGCCACAAGAACAACAATAATAGGTACAGAGCATGCAGAATTACAGTCAATAGACATCAAATAGAAAAACAGCACTGTGAAAAGCATATAAAAGAACATTCACAATGGCTAACAACTATACTCGAGAGCAACATACTTAGGCCTCAAATTCATTAATGTGTGATAGTTTAACAACTTTACCTTACGTACCTTAACTATTCTTATCACAATGTTATATGTTGCCAAATGATGACCCAACTCTGCGTAAGAGTTTTATTGTGAATAAAATAACAGAAATGTGTTGTAAAGAACCTGAAAAAAGAGATTCAATAATGAGGAATATACCTATCTATCTAAAATCTGACCCTACTTAACAATGTGTCCAGCCTCAATTAACTACACCCATATCTGACATTTCCTGGCAAAAATGTACAACGTATAAATAAATATTTCTTTACATTCACAAGTGCTACATGCTCCTCTACAACTACAGGTTGGAATACTGCTATATAGAGGGGTCTTATCCACTGTTTTAGAATGTTAATTGTATCTTACAACTGCAAACTGTATTTTAAAATATCTGCTGTGGCCTATTCTGTTCACTAGAAATACACAGGTGGTTATATGAAATGTATATTTAAGTGATTCTGTAAAGACTATTCCCATGTAGAGTAGCAATGTCTGAATGTTCTGCATACCTCGAAGCATTACTGATTCAACATGTCTGTTATGTAAAAAGAGGCAAATCAAATCTGAGCGCTGTATTGAAAGGCTGAATGAGATCAGATTTTCTGACAGGCAATAAACGCAGCGAGATGAGTGACCGTCTCCACGAGAGAGCACTTATCCATGAGAGAGTGCTGTGTGCCAAGCGACAGGGGCCAGACTGTGAGCCAAACTGGCCGGGCTTAAAACATACACATACCTGTCTCATGCTTACCAGCTGTGTTTTTACATACAGTCTCCACCCAGCTGAGTAATGATTCCTCACTGCAGATGCGTGACAATATGTCTAGCGGACCGTAAAGCCTCCATATGTTGCTATGGTCACACAAGTGCGGAATCAGACAAAGGGAGGGACTGGGGCAAATACGCGTCCGTGCTGCTATGTACATATGCTTACACAGCCAAGGAGGTTCACAATCCACAATTTGCTTCTACTAAACAATGTTTGTTACAGGGTGTTTCTAATTCTAGGCACATGACATGTAGCCTCAGTGTCCATGTGCGGTCAAACGTAACTGTTCTGAAAAAGCTGACCAAAAAATGATGTCACAGTCAGTATTTCATTCCGAGTTTAGCACTATTGCCAGGTAGAGTACTATACAGTAGATGTTTTAGGAAAATCAGTTTTGCAGTTGTTTAAAACAAACCTTCCACTATGTAGTAATTTTGAAATACTGCTGGTAATATTCAACCATTTATGAGAATCAAATCCTCATGGATGAACAGATGTGATTAGTATAAGTAGAGTGCACTGTGCCTTGAAATAAAATACATAATTTGTCACAAAAAACATTTGGTTTGTTATTTCTGAACTCCATTGTATGGAGCTCTGTAATCTGATACAGTTACAAAAAAGACGAAACGCTAAACATTAAAACTGGAAATCAGTTATTGATACTCGTCTGTATTTCTGCACACCAAATGCAGGTATATGTCCTGTATCCTACTGCTTTATTACTACTGATGTGCTAGCATTGTACAAACACAATGAATATTGGTTAGATGTCTTTGTCACTCTGAGGCAGCCATTCCACAGCAGTCCTTTATACAGTGTAATGGGCTAAATAAGCAATGAAAATAAAATTGTTTCTGATCAACACAAAGGAAAATATCAGTCATTTTCAAAGGCGATTAATATTCATTTCTGTCCTTTGAGATGCAGTGAAGCCCTTTTATGCCTGTAATTGAGACCTGCATGACACATTACTTAGCATATCCCAGGTGGCAAGTCTGCAACAATAGCACATTATTGCAGGGTCTGAGTTTTTTTTCCACTTCACTTTCACACTCTTTTCAAGGTTTAAAACAAATGTGCTTTCTCGATGTTTCCCTAACATGAGACGATTTTATACATGCACTTTAATGAAACTGTTTGGCCCAATTTTTATAAAATCTCTTAGAGGTGGAGAAGCACGTTCTCTCTCATTAGTGCAAATATCCTTCTGCCCTACAAGAGAGCATGAGATGGTCTTTTATCTGACTATGAATTAGTGCTATTCTAGCACTTGCTCCTCTATTCACAGCAATTAGCCTATTCTTTCCAGGCAGAATGAAAGAGGAGTAGGTTGTTGAGGGATCAGATCAGCTTATCCAGGCTACAGACTTTATCCATATCCACAACGAAAAGTAAACAGCAAAATCACTCGTATGTTATTATGTGTCAGTCATTATTGCGTTGCTTGAGGGAAACAGAGGGAGTATTACTCATGGCGTGGGTTGAGAAAGCATGAGAGACATGAAACTGCTCATGAATTTCACAACTATGGGTATACATTACATGACACTAAGCCACACTACAAGTTTGATTGAAACACGTCATAAAGTAATGTATTCTCAAATGACAATAATACTTTAAAATGGTGACGTGAACGTTTCAGACATCAGTTATCTTGGTCAAGAAAGTATGTGGGAAAACAGAGTAGGACTGTGTTGGAAACCCCCCCCCCAACCAAAGAATTTAGTGTCTCTTATGAGTCAGCTTTCCTTTTAACTGTAAACACTACTGACTGTCTAAAGATGTATGGCTGCAATACAGCTAGATCTGAGAAACTACAAAACTGTTACTACCTGTCTCGATTCTAAACCACATTGCAATTACACCTTCACTCACAGCATTCTGTTTTGTTCTGTCCATTTAAAACAAGGTGTAGAACTGTATCTTCCATTACTGTATGGTTTTCTCCTGGAGAAAATTGCTGTGGCTGGTATGCATTGCCTGACAGAGCAGGCTTTTTTCCTCTCAAAGCAGCAACAATGGACAAAGATAAAAAAACACAATATTCTGCAATATTCTGTCAGATGGTGATAACAGTGATCACTAAATTGATTTGATGTTCAAGTGCTTTAAATAAAGTTGACAACTACAAGTCAATTTAAAACACATGGTTGCTGCCATGAGTAACAAGATAATAATGCTCTTCAACTTAAAAGTAAACACAATATTCTAGCGTAGGGACATACATTCTTCAATATGCCCTCGTACCATTGTTGCACCGAACTCTCTTCTTGTACATATTGTAAATGTATTCAGGACAGTCACCCACAAAGGAAAAGGTATGATCACTTATTCCAAAAGGAATAATGAACAGTAAACACTTTCAATACAGTACCAACAGATTCAAATCAATTCAGTCAACTCAGCATTACATACCAGTAATAAGAGCTGGGTATAGTAAGTAGTGAGTAGTTATGAAATAGGTTGGGGGTTGTTTTAGCTCTTGAATTGTGCATTTTGTCAGCTTTTCTAAACATAAAAATGACCTAGTTTTCAGTGTAGATACCATGCTTCTGTAGGTGTGAAAATTGATCAGCTACATGTTACTGAGAGAGAGCGACAGAAGGAGATACAGAAAGACAGAGGAAGAGAATAAGAGAGACAGAGAAGCAGAAAGAGAGAGAGAGCGAGAGAGAGATGGAGAGAGATAGAGAGGTGGCAGGTTTCCCAGCTTCTGTAGCTGGGAAGCACATTGAGGTGAGGAGTAAAATACTGAATGTCAGCTCTGAACTTGCATTAAACTGCAGCCTCCTGAAGCATCTCGCCTGGAGTAAGCTTCTCGGAGAAACGTATAGATCACATGTTTCTCTGCAGTACAAATCCCACATAATAACACACTGTCCCTAGGGTAAAGAAATTAGCAGGACCGGTTATTAAGGCAAAGGGAATCACCCTTTTTTATATTATTCAGAAATGTTGGAGATTACACTTTTTTGTTAAATAAATGTGGTTTCACATTTTTCAGCAATACCTTTTGTTATTCATCTCATTTCTGTTAAAATAGTTTCCATGTGTGATGCAAATTCAGGAGGCCGTTAGACGTGTACTGAAGTTGCCACCTGTGGTGTATTTCCCATAATACACACATGGCTTTCATTAAAATGCACCTAAGGCTGTTCTGTGGGCTAATAAAACCAAGTGTTTGGTCGGACATACTAAGCATTTATACATCTGTCTTGTAATGGCCATTTATTTGCTGTATGCTTGGTGCATTCAAATATTTAATTCATCAAATTAATTTGAAGGTCCATAAGACCTTTTAAATGGCAAAAGTATGGTAAACTAGAGGTTATTGTTTAGAGAACTGGCAAAGGTGTCATTCAATGGATAAATTGCTGCTGCTTCTGTAGCACTATTAGAATTACCACACTGGGAACACAAACAGTGATATGTCAATGTCTGTGTATCCATAAAACTAATAAAGTCATTTCTGGCAACATGCCCTAAAGAGCTCAATTCTCAAATGTGTAATTATAAAAATTACGGCTATGTTTTCAGACACTCCTTCACTGAGTACTTCACTGAAGCTGATGTGCTGAAATGGAGGAAATTCCTGTCGCCATAACACTGCTGTAGCACTCGCTGTTGACTCGAAAGGCATGGTTCAAATCAGATCTCTTCAAGCAAGCAATACATTGAACATCAGCTTAACCTTTCTCCAGAATTTACTATGGCTTTTCATCTACAATGCTGAGAGTTAAGGTATAAGATCCTTATTTGTCACAAAAAATGCTGAATTTGGCTTCTGTCAGAACTGAAGAAAACCTGTACTTCCAAGGCCTAACAGTAAAGCTGCTTAGAAATGAGTTCAAACTTTGTCCACCTGCTGCTACAGAACTCCCACACATCTAATGACAACACAGCACCTCTGAAAGAAATATAGCCCGCAAAGGGTGAAATGCAAACCACTCTGCTAATGAGTGCATGTGTTTCTTTCACACTATTGTGTGTTGACTAAATGTGCTTGACAATGCAAATGTGCAGACTTGCAGGGCGCTAACAAAAAAAAAATTTCCAAAACATTGCAGGTAGAGTGATGAAGGGAGACACTTACACCTTTTAAGCTGAGTATGTACTTGTAGCTTGTAACTGTTATTTAGAATCCATGTTCTTAATGAAAACTTACAAACATGAAAGAAGAAACTATAGTTTAGCGGTTATGCCCTCAAGCCTCTCAATGAGATTGTTTCTTCAAAATAGACTACAAAAAAAGGTCTTAAATATAATTGGTCAAAGCGCCAGCACATTTCTGAGTATGAAACAGACAATGTAACCATATTCAGCTAATTGCATGCAATATCTCTAGTTTCCAAATTATCTGCCTTCAGTCCATTACAAATGATTACCTACAATCAACAAAACCGCAAAGAAGCTATTTAATTTACTGCTCACTTTCTATTCTACAGTTTCTTCCTTGGAGTAAGTGGGGTTTTAAAAGAAATTAGCAAAGTAATCTGTATGAAATACAAATCTGTGAAACAGCCACTGGATTTTGAGGCTTGATATCAATGACTGAGTGGATTCAGTTGGATTCCCAAATTAGTATCACCCACTTTATGTTTAAACAAACCCAGCCCTCATACGGCTTGATTTGAGATGGCTGTGCAGGTTCAGACCTTGGTGTTATGCAGTGATCAACAGAGAGATTTCCCACAGGCCTTCATAGCCCTCCTCCCTCATGAATATGTATGTCCTCACTGCAGCAGTTAATCAATGGCCAGAACATGAAGAACGGCTTGAAATCTGTAATTGTTACAGATTCCCTGGTGAGCCCAGAACTGATCAGCTGCAATTTCAGATTTGCAGACAGGAAGTAGTGATGTTCCCATCAGCCATTTGGGGTGGTCTTGGAATTGGAAGCTGCCATTTGAGGCTGGACACTTCTGCAGAACTGCACTGGGGAGTGGTAGTGTGCTGGAATGAAGCCAACTGGAGCTTTTCACAGCTTGACATCTTCTAATGCATCCCCAAAGACTCACAGGATCACAGAAAATCCATCCACATGGGCACTGGAATAATTGGGCTGACACTGGTTTGTTTCCATGTTCTAGAATCATCAGAACTTTCACTGATGGGGAATTCTAGAACCCTCAGAGGTGGTTCTATAATGCTGCTCAGACTTGAACTGCTGTACAGACTTAAAACTATATTTTGATTATCCATTTTACTCATTCATTGCCTTTATTATTGAAAATAGAAACAATATTAGTTAACCACAAAAGGATATGTAACATGCTAATAATCATCAATGTAATGTTTGTAATGTGAGAAATGCTGCCATTGCAATAGCTCAAACTTAGGGTTATCTTATCATGACTGTTGGGGCACAGTTTCCTTACTTAACTGTGGATAGTGTTGTGGCAGACCCAGTGCTAAATTCTGGACAGTGCTGTAGCAGAGCTGAGCTTGCCTTGCAGTGAATCTTAGGGTGTGTGTTTTTTATTTGAAGCCCTTTAACCTTCATTTCACAACACAGAAAAAAGAATTATTGATATATAAGGAACAAAAAGAAGAACCATGAGAGGAACCAGCAAAACCAAGGACAAACGAAAAAGGATCTTTCACTTAGCATTTTCTTAGCATATGACTATGATTTCATATTCCTCATTTATTTCCCACACTACTTTTTTCCTGGCCACTCAATTTTTAGATTTACTAACTCAACTGTTATTTGTCGTATTATTAAGTATATGACACAATCTGATTAAAGCAATATACACAGACCGTTTCACTGAGGGGTGTGAAGTGAGATAGGGCTCTAGTTTAAGTCCAGCAGTGTTCTACCTCAATTAGCAACAGAGCTGGGACAATCTGTAGCCCCTGGTATCTCCCTGTGAGATAAAGAAATCAAATTCACACTTTATACTAATGACCTGGTTCTGCCTTCACAGAGAGCTGTCAGACCTGGGCCCAAGGCAGCAAATCTGCAAGAGACTAAAATCATAATATTCCAGAAAAGACTGAACATTGCACACAGGACACACACCGGTCGTTAAACATCAGTACTAAGGAAAATTTCAAATTGACTGTGAATAAACTGAAAGTGAAAGCATGCAGGGCTTTTTAAAACATAAAGAGAATAATTCAGTCTGAAATCTGAATAAGAAGTTGGCTAAACATCTTTGAATCAGTTATTCAACCAAGTTGAACCAAAATTTTAAAAAGGACATTAAAGTTCTGGAAGCACACAGAAGACAGTGCCCATCCACTCCTATCCTTACAAGGCCGTGTGTTGCCAAAAACCAACCCAAAAGAGGAGGAGCCTCCATCAGCTGTTCTTCAAGCTCACTCCACTGACCACTAACCAGACACAGCCTCAGGGTTGCCACATTAAACTACAAACAATTAAGTATCAATCAAGTAAACTACACTGTAACACAACAAAAACAATGCCACAACATCTACTGGGCTTGAGAGCTTTGATGTCCTAGAAAAAGACAGAATACCACGACAGATCACCTGACGACAATATCTTAAAGATAGCTGAAGAATGAACTGACAAGCAACAAATTCAGTAAGCAGAACCTGGCCACTGAGACTGTCTGGTGCAGTCAGACCTGGCTGCCCAAAGAAGACAGGCCGTGGTCACACTGTCAGCTGCAGGAGTCAGAGCTGCACTTTCTCACAATATATAACAAATACAACCACACTGGGGAAAGTCTTCATCCAAATCATTCTTCATTCATTTCTCTTCATTTCCTTCCCACATTTGACAAATATTGGAAAGCTGCCCATCGTCACTGGGGAAGAGAGGAGCTGAGAATTTATGCTGGCGGCTCAGTACAGCGCTGCCTGTCACAGCCTGAGGGACGGTGATCACAGGGCGACAGTGACCCTTCAGAATCCATTTGTATGCTTTAGCATAAACACTAAACATGTTATTTTATTACTGCATATAATGTTCTCTTCAAAATGACTATGCCTTGGCAATATTCACTGTTGTATTTCATGCTAATAATGCATTCTGAATTCATGTGAATTGAGAGAGCCAGGGTAGGGGGATGGAGAGAGAGAGATAGAGGGAAAGACAAATGCATCACAAGGAGTTGCCCTCGCTGCTGAAGCCAAGTACTGAACACTGTATTCACTGTGAAATGACTGAGTCTCTAAAAAGGTCAGAGAGAAAAGAGAAGGATTATCAAAATGCCATAAACGCCACAATTTTTAGAGCAGAATAAAATGAATAACTTCCAAGACAGAATGATAAGATAATGTAAACACATCAGAGAAAGCTTCTGGTGTTCAATGATTCAGGTAATTAAATATAACTTTTGCCTTCCAGACATTGAGGCATTCCAGTTTTGTTTAGAAGGGCTGATTCCTCTCAGACACATGAAACACAGTGTTATTTGTGTTATTATCCCAGGATCCATGATGCAATGCAGCCCAGAGACAACGAGAGCAGGGATGTGACAGATTCTCCCCTGACTCAGAATTGTGTACCTTGTCATCAAGGGAAACTGTTACCATAATTCTACTGGCAAAGACAATAATAATCCAAGATAATGAATGATAAAAATTCAATCTTCATAATGGTGTAATAATCTGTGAGAATATCTGCATGTTCCCCGTTGAGAATGACATATTTATCTATATTGCAAGTAACAATGAGCAAATTAAAAAAACTACAGACTGGTTTTAATATGACACAATTTTATTGTCCAGCCTGGCAGAATAAGTCTTTATAAAAACTAGTACAGAGATACTAAGGTATACAGCAAAATATTTTCCTCTCTGATCGCTAACAATTGCATGCGGATTAAGGTATCCAGTCTCCATCACAGTAATCAAGAAAGAGATGAGAAGCAGAAAAACACATCTCCTCACTAACATTTAATTGGTCATAGAAGAGCAAGCAAAGGACTGTGCTTCTCCTTCCACAGCCATCCAGACATGGACAAATGAATGAATGAATGAACAATATCCCCACGTGGACATCAGGGTTTCCGTTAGCCGGTAATTACTAGTTTTTGCCTGGTAAAATTTATTTTAAAAAAAACGATAAATTAAAAACCGGTCAAAATGTCCGGTTATAATGCTCATACAAAACATAGCCATAATGATGCCTAGCCCTAAACAGGACTGAATCAGCTGCCGCACCTCTCATTGATGCCAAGTATGCACGATGAGATATAGTGGCAGTGATGACGGAGCTCCACGGTTACGGGGGTTTAACTTTTGCAACAGCTTGCAAAGTGCTTATTTATGAGTTCAGCAAGCTGTACCCCAACTGGGCTACACTGGCTAAAATTGCCTGTGTTCAGCAGAGAGGGGCTTCTCCCTAGAGAATCGAATTAAGACGGCGCTGCAAAGTCATCTGGAGGAGGAGAGAGTGACGCAGCTTATGCGCGTTGCAAGCTGCAAAGACACAATGGACACGTCTGATTTCAAGCCGGCAGCAAAGGACTTCGCCGCAATGTAAAAAAGGAGAAAGTAAAATGTTACCTGGTGGCCGATAGGCTACATTTGATGCCATGGAGGCCTAGCCTTTTTTTTAACAGGCTACAGATGTTACAGGTTAGAGATGTTTCGTAATAGCTTACATTTTAGCGGCTACTGTTGAGGTCTTGCGCAATTGTTTACTGTTCGTTTTGCTTAATCGTTACTGTTCATTAAATTGTCAAACTGATTTGAGGCCATTGCCATTCTTTTATCAACCTAGGTGTACATTACATTTGTGTTTGTAACATAGACTGTTATTGAAACGTGACCAGTAAGCTTCAGATTTGTCCAGTAAAATAAATTCTTTCCGGACCCCAGACCGGCAAGAAAAAATCCTAGCGGAAACCCTGATGGACATGTGTCTTGTGGCATCATGTGCAATCATAAAAGAAATGAAAGCACAAAATGAAATGAATACACCCCCAGTAACACAAATAATACCATTTGTCTGTGTGCTAGAAGGCCAGGCTGCAAGAAGTGCTCTGTGGTAAACTGCTTCCAGGAAAGAAGAGGGGAGGACAAAGAAAATCTCAAGAGGGCGTTTAAACTGATGTCATTATCTCACCACATCCAAAAAATGTGCCCAATGCTCCTGCGGACGTTGACTCAAAGGTCGAGTATTTGAAATCATAGCCTGGGCTGCTCTGGGCCATGGCAGAATCCACAAATTACAAGCACATTACAGTAGGTCTGAGCAAAGAGATGGACAGGGTGTAGCACATAAGACTGAAACACAAAACTCTTCCGTTGCTATTTGAAGAACACTAGGCAGAGACGGATATTCTCATGAAAGAGTGACGAGCATCGAACCACACTACACAAGTCAGAGCGTGAACAACCTCACTGCTCAAACATTCAGACACTCTGGCCTCTAGTCAATTTAACCACAGTGCACTTTGTCGTTGTGTGGTGAATTTAAGTGTTCCTTTGTTCTGACACACAACACTATGGGTTTGGCATCGCTGAAATTAGCAGAAAAATGTTGTGTAAGAATCAAATAAAAACACACACACAAAAACACTACTTTTGTCAAACACAGCCCACTGCGATTACACTGAATAGATGACTCCCTCTCAGAACATTTTAAAGAGGCAATTATGCATTCCATAATTTTTCTTTCAAATCCTTGGGCAGAATCTGTCCTTCAGTCCAACTAAATGTACAGAGAAAAGGCCTCAATATATGTTTTTTCTACCGATTTGCCTTTTGAAAGCAGTGCCAGAAGTAATTACACTCCTGCTAGAAACAGTAGAATAATCAATGACAGTGTCAAGCTGTAATATTCCAGTCAATAAGGGCTGGTTTTATCAAACACAGTCCCAGCGGAGCTCTGTGTTGTTATTCAGACGCGATGCCGACGCAGTCTGGCATTCACACTCCCGCATCCCTCTCCCTCAGAGGACGTGCAGCCACAGTGACGCACAATAACCTTTGTCTGTGATTATTTCCCCACAGAATAAACACCACATTCAAACCAAAGCAGCCTATTCAAAAAGGCAGGCGTTTTTCCAATGAAAGTAGCCTGATGGGTGTCATGCCTTTTTAAGCGCACAGATAACAGACCATGAAACCTGCAGTTAGTGCCTCGGAGGCAGGCCTCTACTGCCTTACACTGCACCTCACGCAGGTAAGGCTGGGACATCTGTAAAACCCCAATCCAAACTAACAAAACTGACTAAAAGACAAAGAGAATTCATGGAGCAGAAATGTAGAGATTTTTCAAGCATGTCAGAGAATTTAGTTAATGCAATTCTGCACCAAAGATAAGACACCGCAGGGAGATACTCAAGAATTTCTCATCCATCACACTGCACTGGTAAAAAAAATCCCTCAAAACCCAAAACACCAGCAAGTTGACAAGACACTACCAGAACTGAGTTACTGCACCTGTTCAAAAATTCAAACTCAGTCAGGTCTGTTCTAAGGGTCCAACCGCAGCCGTCATAAGGGTAAATCCATTGCTCACTAAACTGGCAAGCCTTCCAGCAAACCAATCCTTCACACAACATGCCGGTATGTCTTGCACTGCAATTTTCTCTTCATAAAATCTCTTTTCCCATCTGTGCTTGGCTTAAGGTGACAAATATAACTGCCTCAGTGGTCACACTATTAAAAATCTTTTGTTGTTGTTATTCATGCATTTATCAAGGGGCCTTTATGCAAGGTGAGTTACGCTGTTTACAGTTTTGACACATTCCTACATCTGGATTTTTAGGGGTAAATTAAATAAAGGTCACTGCTCCAGGGTATAGCAACTGTTTTACACCAAAGAAATTCAAAGCCACAACCCTAAGAGTCCAGTCCTCTGACTGCTACACTACATCCACTGCTAAAAGCTACAATGCAGCTACACTAATAAAAAAATAATCATAATTGTTGCCTACGGCATGAATCATATTGGTCATAAAAACGAATATTTTCTGATGAGCAATTATATTTCAAATATTTACTTCAAACTGCACCAAACCTATGGCTGTCTGTGTGGGGACCCTGCTTCTGCATGTCATAGAGTGAAGGCGAAGAGTGTGTGGTATAGCCTCAGCTCTGACCGATTTCCTCTTTCAGCAGTGCCACTGCTGTGCTCAAAGTCACACATGCTGCCTGTTGCTGCAAACAGAAGCTGTATACAATTTCCCCAGCAGAAACCGCTGATCCACTCCTCTGTCTAATGACACAATCCCTCTCTGCCCACAAGAGCCACTGATTCAGATCCACACTCATGCAATCCACTTGTCCTACGCTGAAAAACCTCCTCTCTTTTATTCATGTTGCAACCTGCAGCTCTCATCGACCGCAGGAAGCACCACACAGCAGCGCTGACTTACACCCCCAGGAGAGGAGGCCATTCAGAGACAGCTGCTTTGAAAGACACCCTTTCAGAAGGCCAAATGGTGGAACACATGCCAGCCCTTACCTGCAATTCGGTGGAGGGTCTAGTGTGATTTCAGCTAGTTCCTTCTGAATCCTGCAAAATAAGCATTTGAGTTTATCAGTAATGAAAACTGGTGGCGAGCATACACTGTCAGATTCTAACTGCATTCTCAATACAACAAGAATTACCCCTGAACACCTCCGAACGCTCACTGAATTTGCAAATTAAGACCTGTTCTCATAGGCCGTGACCACAATCCAAGTACTTGAAACAACCAAGTAATCAATTATTTAACCAACAGTACTAAGCTGTAGCGAAACGGCTGTAGTTCAGCCACGGCACACATTTCATTCAGCAGTAGCCCGGTGTTGGTGCTGCCACCTGTGCTCAGATACCGTGAGGATGTAACTTGGTGGCATTTTTAAACCACTGTCACAACAGCGTACAGACAAATCACAAATGAAACTTTCACATTGTGAATTCACAATCTGGCAGTGACCTGGTGACAATATAAATATACCATAACATGAAATTAATGTTGCATATAAAGCTGATCATAAAATTATTTCATTGAGTAGTGGCAATTTACCATTTTAGTTTTTTCCTACATTTAATGATTAACTTTACCTTCTGTAGTTCATGCCTGAGTGCAACCTGACATGTTGGGCTCTCCTGATCCAAGCTCTTATTCTTTACTTTAATCAACATGGGTATTAAGTGTTCAAGTGTTGTACTGCTATGAAAATAATACATTTTTGTGAGTTAATGGCATCCATTGTTAGTAAGCAATATTTTGGCTTTTCATCATATAGGAAATAAAACAATTTCAATATCCAGGTTGGCTGGTTTCTGCTGATATTTACTTTTCCCACCATTATGTACTAAGGACACCTTTGAGTTTAATTAATGGCTTTCCAATCCTAATAAAGTAATAAAATGCCAGCCACCTAAATAAGTAATGAATTGACTGACATCAATACAGTAGTAACTCTTGCATGCCAACATATTTGTTATGCTGCCTACTGATGTAGTATTAAAGTACACAACAATGCAGATTTTCTCAGCGGTGGCTCAGATCTGAGTGATGGGGCAGGTCGGAAGGTTAGTCTATGAGGATATGGATGGGTTTCTATGCATATAGGTTAGAAATCATCAAGCGACATAACAGAAGTTGTGCAGAAAGGAAAAAAGTTGCATGGTACCAGAGAGGGCAACACAAAAGACACAGCTGTCCATAATGACAGCGCAACTCTATTTTTCTTAAACCCAGAGAAAATCACCTGCTGGTGTAGAAAGCATGTAATTAGAACTAATAAGCCAATAAACCAACCAGCGGCCATCAGAGTCGGAAGCTGTAACCTCAAATCGACCAGAATTAAAACCCCCCTTCCCACCGGAGAGTCAAATGCATTCCAGGGCAACGGTCAGTTCCCATGTGGAGTAGGCTAATTTCCCCTGTCAATCACTATGCTCTCTTTCATCTGACAAAGCTACCTGGACACTGAATCAAACAGAGGAGCGATCAAAACACTGCTCCCACCAAGCTGACCGAATCATGTGCCACGAGACAGCAAAATCTCCCTGACACCCGTCTCCATATTAAACTCTTGTTCTGAGTCTTACAGAGGGAGGTAGATTACAGCAGTGCATACACAGGAAAAAGCACATTACACGGGCTGTATTCTGAGAGGGCTGTCATGAAAGCACTACGGTCAGACTCTCTCTCTCTCTCTCTCTCTCTCTCTCTCACTCTCTGCTCGGCTGGTTGCATAATTCCATCCTCACAGTATTTCTCCTGAGGAGGTACATTTTCACGGGCAAGGGCAGGCAGCTGTGACAGAGGACACAGCACACAAAACAGGAGTACAAGGGGACGAGGGCTCAGCCACCTTTGGGTTGCCACCATCTTCATCTGCCCCAACCATACAATGTGGCCTTATCTTTTCTTATCCTTTCCTTCTTTGCTTGTTTTTACATTAGAGATTTGCTAAGTGGGTGTCGCTGTACAGACTCACTTAGATACCTGACACTTTTATACATTTTCCATGCATACAGCTGAATGTAATAAAGACAACCTTATTCAAAGGTACAATGAAGGCAATGAGGTTCCACCTCAGATTCGAGCTTACACCCTTCTGATTACGAGCCCAGTTCCTTAACCACTTATCTGTGCTGCTGCACGTTGGGAATTTGACATCATATATCACTTTAAGATGGTTAGATTAGAGGTGCCATTTTTTGGTACTGCAAAAGTCATTTCCTGTCCAATAAGTACATACATACATACATGCGAGCTTCTCAATGCAGAAACATACAGATTTGAACCTGCTTCCTTGAAAAAAAAATGCAACAAGCAGGAAGAATTGAGTGCTACCTCTTGGCACTGGTGGAGAGCTTGGCAGCCGTCTTACTGGAGATCTTGGTCTCCTTCTTCTTAGGCTGTGTCTGTTCTCGCTCCTGCTCCGCGGGGACAGTTTCACGCTGCTCGATGTCCGAGCTGCCCCCGCTCGTGCTGGGGCTGTCATCCGGTCTCTGCACCTCACTGGACATCCTGGTCCTGCGATATGATTCACAACAGATTCCATTCATAAACCACGGTGTCACCTGGTCTCCCTGCCAGTTAGGCCTGTCAGCAAAACTGATCTGAGCAAACCTTAAGAAAACTTACCGTCTTTAGAGTCTGGCCTTTGACCCATTTTGAGTCAACCACTGTGTGCACTACCACACAGTTTCAGGTCAGTATCAGCTATTCAGCACCTCTCACTGATTATAATTGAAAATTATTTAAAACATGCATTCCAACCCCAGTAGAGACAGTACAATTCTATATTTACATTTTATGACCACTTAAATTTGGGTATTAGTAAACCAAATAACAACAGGCATATAAATTTATTTGTAGCCCACCATCTCAGCATATTCCTCTGAGATTTTTACACTGTCAAACTGAGTTTCAAAGAGACAACATTTTTTTATTTGTTTTGACAACATCGTAATAGTCTAAAGCGGAAACAGATCATAGATCATCAAATCGCGTGCACCCACCATACAGCTGAGCTCTGAAGCTCACAGCTTCAGCTGTTTCTCATGATGTTAAGAACGGGGATTCAGTGACTGCTCACAAGTCTCGCTCAATGACGCGAATGTTTAACACCATAAATTGAAGGGGTTCGCCTGACTACACGTGTTGTTGTTTATGAAAATTAGGGCTATAATGTTTGATGGATTTTAACTGAGTTAACAGTGACTTCGTTTAAAGACACGAGCTTTGTTGTTTACCCTGCATGTGATCTGATCGGCAGCTATTTATCAAAATGGTTATCATCTATCAAGCAGGTAGCTACATACTTAGATACCCATTGTTTTCTACTGAATTGAACCACTTACATCAGCGTACTGGCAAACTATTACGTAAACTGTGTCACCGTACGATCGCGGCAGAAGTAATCGTAGGTTGTTTCAGAGATAGCTAGCTGGCCAGATAGCCAGCCAACTGCAATGTCTCTTCCTAAAATTACTACCTATTTTGCAAAGCAGAACAAATGTGGACATGTACACAATTAGCCTGTATCATACATAACTATACGCTGAGAGTCTGTAAAGTTAATGGAACTAGCCATCAATGTTGACTTCATAAGGAAAAAAAAACAGTTAATTTGATCCTATGTCCCATTTCGTTTCGTTTAGACATTTGGATCCCAACGCCCCCCCCCCAACCCCCCTTTGTTGTGTAAATATACCCCCTCTTTTCATGAGGAGCTGTCAAAATGCCGTGGAGGAACATCAAACTGCAGGATAAGCAGCAGATCATGTGCTCTGATCATTATTTAAGGAGGCCTGGATTTTTTTTTTCCACCACGAAATAATAGACAGAAAACCTCCATTTGCCTCGATTCTCCCCCCCAAAAGAAGCAACGGATCTAAAAACAACCCGGTCGGTACGTTGAGAGCACCAAAAAGCGTATATGCGCGAATTCTGCAAGCTGCGTTTCTCCAGTGACCACAATGAGATCTGCCTCTGCACAAAGGCACGGAGCACATCCCCCTCCGCGTGAAAACGCCCACTTTCACGGGGCATTTCCCACTTTATAAACACTTTCGAAACACAGTCACAAAGCCAAGCGGACATATTACCTGCAAAGCGGCTGTCGATGCAAAATATCAGTCTTTTGAACCCCGGTGTAAAGTATCTCCCGTATTGCTAGCCCGCTCGTTCTCGTCCCTCGCTCTCTTTTCTTAAGCGACTGAAAAAAACGGAGGACGCGAGAAACTGAGGTAACCGGACCGCCTCCGCGCGCGCTCCCAAACACTGAACGCGCTGCGCGGTCTTGTGAATTCGGTTAATGTTGAGCGGGGATTACGGACCATCCGTTTCAACCAATATCCTACATTTGACGAAAATGATTCAGAGATATACTGTAAATGGGGATGACTTCATAGTATTGAAAGGAATGTTGCACATAGCTCGGCAGGATGAAGAGAGCCCTCAAACGAGTAACTGTATACTGTACTAAATTGACATTTTTACGACAGAGTTACGCCTTTAATTAATACACATTACACGTTACTAAATTAATGAAGAATTGCTTATATCACAGTGACGTATCATTTACACGTGGTAACAACTTTATCGTTGTTATCAGTCATTTAACAGAAATGCATGCCATCTCACACTTGTGAGTTCTGTTTGCTCAGAAATTTAAGGGTGTAGGTCATGCATGGATCATGAATATGATGTTTTTTTCTTTCTGTCTTTACCAATGTCTTCCAGCTTTTGATTTCATGTCCCTACCCGTGCATATTTAAAAAATGCTGCATTCATTTGCTGGGCAGATCAACATTTACAGTAAATAACAATAGAGGGGGTTAATGAAATAATCACCGCCTGTGTTTGATTCCCCTAAAGATGAACTCACAAAATGTCTTGTTCTATTCATTGAGATGGATATTGTACTTGAACAGAGTATGTCTCTTTAGGCAGTGCATCCACAATCCTCATGGTTTGGGTTTTCATAAATTCAGACCTAAATCTGCTCAGTCTTGGGATTACCCCGTGCGGCCATCAGATCAGCATAACAATCACCGCGGAGCTGCAGAGGCCAGCAGGGTCCTGTGGGCTCGTGTGAATAGCAGCAGATTCTGTCCCAGCACTTCCTGTCAGGGCTCAAGGTCAGCGCTTTGCTGCAGCATGCAGGATGGCTTTGTGATGTAAATACTGGGCACAAACGCAGAACAATCACGCTCGGGCAGTGTTTCTCCTTGCCTATCTCCTAATGCTACCCTGTAGCCAATGGGAAAGGAATCCAGTGCGTCTCCTGGCTATGAACAATCAAGGCAGAGCTTAGATGGGCAAAGGGAATATCACAGTGGCGCTGTATCTGCAACCAGCAGGTCATCAGTTTGGATCCCCAATTATGTAACAGTTTCTTACCTTGGGGCAAAATATGCTTTTCCACAGATGGAAATGCAGGTGTACAAAAGTGAGTGTGCACTGAGGAATGTAGACCACCTTATAAGGGGTACATTTAAAAATATGGCATGAAGGTTTAACTTGAGTCCATGTGGAGCAGTGTTTACAGCACTGGACTAACAGGTTCACATTGAATGGGGGTATTAACTAATTACCTAAGTTATCTACCTATTAGGTGATAATAATTATATGGAAAATGTAAGCAAAAAGTAAAACTGAGGGGAGACTGAACACCACAAATACTACAGGAAAATGATTTACAGCTATGCATAATTAGTTCGCACAATGCATTCACTACTGATATTCCCCACTGTATGTATCATTACTGTGAAGAGAACAGACCTAATATTACCAACAGCTGTAGTTTCAGCACACACTGTCTGTGTGGCTATACATATATATGTCTGTCTGCTCCACTGTAATAAGCTCAATGCAAGAGAACAGCCCTATTGGCTGTTCACTCGAAGTGTTTTTTGCAGCAGCTGGATCACTAATGTATCAACTCTGCTGTTACTTCACAGATGGAAAAATGAGACACAGATTTTTTTTTTTATATCTCCCTCAACTGCCCATAAATCCAGTGGAAAAGAGCACCCGCTGAATGAGGAACCAGGGAAATTAACCAACATTGTCTCATTTCATAGCAGGGGTTAGTTTAGCCAAAGCTTGGATGGATAAGATTAGGGAAGCAGCCAGCAGGTCAATGGGGACAATGTAGTTTGCAATAATAAATCATAATTCAAACAAAACTTATAACACAACCCAGGTTTCGGGATGGGTTTGTTACACAGAGTGGCACGTCCCAAGAGACAGCTACATAGTTGTAAAGCAACAAAAAGATTATTATTAAATGAAAAAATGGCTCATTTAATGAACAGAATCATTGCAGAAAACAGATTTTTTTCAAGATAAAATACAGGAAAACAAAACAAAACTTAAACTTTGGGCTGGCTACTCTTTGACCCCAAATCTTACTCTTTAACCTGGCTGGTCACAAACTTTCACTTCTTCACTACAGAACACGATTCCGCTCTTTCCTTCTCTCTCCTCAAGAGCAGCCGGAGAGCTATTTATGCAGGGGCGACTGGTGATCAGCTGGCCCCAGCTGGTTGCCATTTCCTTCCCAAGGAGCAGATAAATTTCACAAGAGGGCAGGAGATGGCAGCATTTCAGCCACACCCCAACTCTGCCTTCCTCGCAATCACAAAGCCTAAAACGAGACATTGATTAAATCCTATTACATTGTATACAATAATCTACATTATTTATATTATGCTCACACTCCCTGGTCTGTGACTGTTGTTAGCCTGATCTGACATTGTTCATTGCTCATTTAACTTGAATGGATGTGATGTGATGTAATGTAATTTGAATTTTATTTCATTGCAGCTGATACCATACTGTACCAATTGTGCCATTTTCTGACATCACAAGTTGTGTGAATGTTGTATTTGTGTATCAAATCTTATTGTGGCAGTGATTGTATTTCTGGTTTCTTGATATTTTATTGTATGTAGTACAACCAGCAGGGATATTTGACAGAATGCTGCTGCAGTGCCATTTACTTGGCTAGGAGACATGCACATCCATGCGTCATATTTGAAAACTACACATCATCCAGCTGTTAGAAATGTCTGTGTAGTATTTGCCTTCTCAGATCAGGGAGATCTCATATTTACGTCATAATGTTCCATGTGTGAATGTTCCATCTCCTCACTTCTGATCCTCTATTCCTAAGTTGATGACTAAGAAAGAAACAGCTGGTCCTTACTATTTTCAGCATTACCCCACTTGACAGGAACCAGACTGAGTGAGTAAGTAACATTCTCCATGTCTGTGGTGTTGGCCATATGGACAGACAAAAGTGATAATTGATCTTGACTTGTTTAACAGAGGAAATTGGTGTGTGTAATCAGTCTGTCACAACAACATGTAGCCCTGGCTAAAGTGAGCAAGAATGATCACAGACGTCTTTTGACATAGCAGGCTGAATTTTCTTACCAGATCGTGATGATGAGGACCACATGGTTCTTTCCTCAATGTCAGCTCTACATCATTCTGCCAATGTTTGGTTCTTCACATGCTGAGGACTCAATAATGGGGCTGACCAGGCAGTATTGTTTGATGGTTCTGACATTAGACTCAGCTGGACTCACAGATGTATGATATGTCCGACAGGCCAGCAGTGTGGCATTATGGTTGAGGACCAAGACTTGTAACCCTGAATAAGTTTCTTAACCTGAACTGCATCAGGTAATGTCCTTTTGTATAAATAGACAATACTTAAGATATTTTAAATAACCTGAAGAAGGGTGTCTGATAAGCAATCTAATAAAGGGACAGCCTTTGCAGCCCTTACAAGCAGGCCAAACCTTGCAGTTTCAAAATTTGTAAAGGCAAGGCTTTAAGTAATCCAGGGAGACGGTGTTTTTGCAAGACCCTTGTAATGCAATCTAACATTACCCCATTCCAGCCCAGCTGCAGAGTGATGAAACCAGTCTGCACATGTTTTAAGTGCAGCCCTGAAAACCCTGGAGCATTTCAAACTGTTAAAAATAACAATGATGACCTGCATTTATATAGTCCCTTTTTATGATTTCAAAGTATGGTAGCTCACTCTCTCCACCACCAATGTATAGCACCATCTTTCTGATGCTGAGAAGATATTTTGTGATAGAACCCTCTAACAGCGTCAGCTCTAAAGTAAAGATTTGGCTAGCTACATAATCTACAAGATGTTCGGATACTTGACGGAGCCTTTAAACGCCTTTCAGTCAGCAAATGATTGACACTGAAGTTCCCAACGGAAGGGATGGGACACTCAGGAAACAATTAGCCCGACTTTGAATGGAGACCAGAAATCTTCAGTAGACACCAATGCCCTAGGTTTCTTTCTTTTGTGTAACCTTGTGTCACTTTCATACAGTACACATTCCAGTTGGAGAGAAGAGGCACATATTAATGTCTATCCCACACAAATCTGTGGATTACTAAACAATATGAAAAGTTCATATTAAAGATTGACACACAAACAATTAAAAGGGTTGTCATGTGTAGTCAAATGTTTATTGAAAAGCTCTTACACTCTATTCAATGCACTGCTACTCAGAGAAATAAACATTTAGTCAATTTATCTGCTTGAAGGCCAAACCTTTACATTAAGGACTCCTTCCAGAACACATTCTGGACTCCTTCCAGAACACATCTCAGAATAATAGTTACCCAGACTACAAAACATTAAATCAGGATTCTGAAGTCAATAAGTCTAATTCATTCATGCCAAATTGGGTAAAGCTTCATTTGGAAATGAAGCGCTGACCCAAATTGACCAGAATTTATCCTTTTCCTAATACCTTTTGCTTCTTGCAGGGATTCTGTTGGTAAGATGATCTCTCCTCAGCTGCCCCTATAGAAAAAGCAGTTCAGTAGTATTTTAGCATCTCTGCTATGTGCATCCTATATATCACCTTCTTCCATAGCATGGTCATTGTATTATACTTTATTCTGTAAAATGGTGAAGTGAGACAGCCTGTCACAGTGAAGCTGTGCACACAGACTGAAAGGTAATACTGAAGTGTGTTGTGTGAATGGGTCTTGGGGGAATAAGTTCATTAGTTCTGGCTACCCCTTCAGAGGCTGGTATAGTATTTACCATTGAGGACATGGTGATCACAACAGTTGCACAAAGCATTGAAGGACAAGGGTTTTGTGGTCTGAACATAGGGAAAATAAAGTAGCTCCTTTTTGAGCTTTTTCAAGCTGAGACCTAATGGTGTACAAATATATGCAAAATGGGAGTACATGACCTCATTTACCTAGGTTAACAGAGATTACCAGCACATAGCATAATGTCTACATCATTGGATTCTGGACCAGGATGTTGTGGGTTACGGAGTGGCAGTGTGGCGTTGTGCTATTTTTCTGTAAATCAGTGGAAAAAGAGGCAAAAAGATATTCACCGCAGCAAAACTGAAATCTTCACAAGGATGATGTTTAATTAATTTTTAGATATTTTTTCATATGTGGAACCCCCTTGCCCCACAATGTGCTTTGACTGGGCCAATACCTTATACCTACAGTCTGGATTCAGTTGTCAATGCAAATACCAAGTTTGCATTGACAACTGACAACTTAATGTTAACCTGTTTGGGATTTTTTTGTGAAGAGCCATGATCACATCCAAGTTCATTGGCTTAATGCAGCTGCATTGGTTTCATGAAGCAGTTTGCTGTACAATCACAATTAAGATATGTTAAGGAACACATTACTGCAAAGTACACATTGACATGTCAAATGTTCTCAGAGGAGATGTATGAAGTGTTATTCCAAAAAATCAAAATGGCAAGAAATCCAATATAGCAGATATCATTGGCCCAAATGGAGATGTAAGGTGAAGGATCTGTGGAAGCTGGTTTCAGCAGGTTGAACGGATTGACTGTTATGTGTGTTTAAAGATCATACTTTTGATCAATTAGTACAGTGCCACCACACTGCCAATCTGCAGGAAACTTAGGAATTGGCTGTCTTTGTGAAACTGCCAGAACTGTGAAAGTCTAAATAATAGAAACAACAACAACAATAATAATAATAATAATAAGGTGTAAGATGTTGGGAAACCACTAAACAAATGAATGCCATGAAATTATATTGACAATATCTAAATAACATGTCCGGATGAAAAATTGGTACAGGGTATGTTTCAGAAAAAAATCCAGTTGGAGAAATGGGCCATCCAATGTACTGAATGAGCTAAGCACAGTTTGTTGCCCTGGATATGTCTTCTAAACAAATTATGAAGATGACTGTGAATGTTGGGATGTCTTCGTGCCTGTGGAGCTCAGCTGAGTGTGCATCTTGGAACCTTATAACCAGTCACTTTATTATTTTCACCAGCAGCTCCCCCAACATTCAGTTCAGTGCTCTACATTAAAATTGGCGGAGATGAGGTAGTTGGAACTATGCCTATTTTTCACAGAGCAAGCAAAAAAGCATTGTTACTGCATCTTCAGAATGTATAGTATAAATACAGTATAACATCATATTATAAACACCTTGAAAGAAACCCCTTACCAGGTAGCAAAGGGCAATGTACACCTATGTTTATACACCTAAAATGAATTATATATAATTATTTATTATAATAATATTATATAATTATTTATTATATTTAATAAAATATTAATGACCATTTCTGTATTCACTGTCACTTTATTTAAAGAATTAAAAAAGAAAATATTTTCAATCTTAATAACTACCTCACAGAACTCACTTAACTTGTTAGTGCACTTGTTACAAAAGCAAAGTATACTACGGTACAGCAGTTTCTAGGACACAAATTCATAATACATTATAATACTACACATAAATGATCTAAAAGATGTAACTGATTGTAAATTATGCCATTGATATTTTTTCAGAGGTAGCCTTGTAACACACTTTAGTATAGTAATTTTCATTATATAATTTTGATTTGTACAGATGTGCCTTACAAATGCCCCATGGTCAAGGATTAAAAATGTCCAATGTTTGCTGCCAAAGTAGCCACTCCTACCCCCTAAATCTGTATCAGCAAATCCAGTATGTATTTTCTAATTACCCAGTATTATGTAAGATGGATAGTATGTTGTAAGATGTCAGGAGACAGGACATGTTGAGAGTTTTCTCATAAAAATAATTAAATAGAAAAAATAATTGGCTGTAACAGGTCTGTGCCTGTGGATAGACTTTACTTCATGGCAGTTGAGTGGTTCCTCCTCAAGTTGTCTTGTCCCCAAATCTGGAAATCACAGTAAATATAACTGATGGGTCCACATGTTGCCTTGCAACATGAAAAGACATTCACCATCACCTGGAGTGACCATCCATTGGTTTATCAACCTTATTCATTCCTGATTAGGAAACAGCCAATTAAACTTTCATTAAAAATAATAATAATAACAAAAACATGATGCAGATTAGTGTGTATTAATTCAAATAACTTGTGGTAGGGCTTCAATACTGTTATGCTCACACTCACTGGTCTGAGAGTGTTGTGAGCCTGGCGTGACACTGTTGCTTATTAAACTGAATGGATACACTTATGTTCTATCGTGATGGAAGTCGCTCTGTAATGTAATATAATCATCTAACATGTATATCTAATTGGAAATAACTGGAAGTGTTGAGGAAATAACTTACTATTAGATAATTCCAAGTTTTTCAACATTAACCCCAGAGAAAATGTTTACTTGGCTGGATCAAGCACACACCAGGTCAACGGCCTTTGTTATAAGGCAGATTTATAAGTGGCCGGTGTGTCCAAAAAAGCTCTTTCCCTGGGGCTTTATTTTGTTACAGAAACACCCATGTCTTTCATGCATAAAAAGGAACATAAACAGAGACTTTCCCTGAAAAAAGGAAATCACTCAACACGTGCTGTTTGAAAATCTGCTGCAAAATCCTTAAATCCAAGATAAAAGTGTAACAGTAAGAATGTTTAAAAATTTCATACATGACAGATAGTGCAAAACAGTTGATATGTGTGAAATGTTATGTGGTGGGTACAGTTAGTCACATCTCAAACACAGGCCAGCGCTTATGACCACAATGACAGTTGAGGTCTGAAACATCCTGTCAGGCTTGATGGGACTTAACAAGATGACTGAGAACCAGAGTCACATTCCAATCTCCTGTTTTGTGTAACTGCTGTATACACCAATCCTTTGCTGTAAACAGGCTTTATAATATCAATGGAAACAGTACATAACTCAAGAGAAGACTTCAAGTCTTGCTGGAGAGCACTGTAGCCATACAAATGCTCCTCTTGAACAAGGGAACAGAATGTGTGCAACACGAAAAAAATGTATGTAGGTGACACATCTAAGCTTTGAACAGGGACCTACATTTTTAACATATGCCTAATTTGACCTCAAATTTATTTATTTTAGTAGTCAATGTGTTGCATAAGTGATTCAAGTTAAAATGTTAGCACACATAAGGAGGATACCGATAAATCAGTTGTGATTGCATGTCATACTTATAAAAGGTAAAAGTAAAGGTTTTCCAGCACTTACAGACCAAACTTCAAGTTTTCCGTTTTCACACCGGGACGACAGGTGCGCATCAAGCATGTACCCCACACACTGAAGTTAGGCCCTTTTAGGGATTCGCATGTCTGAGGGTGTCTCTGCGCAGTTCATGAATCCATTGACAATCTCGCTGAAAAGTTGCTTCAGTGCGCGTAAACGCGAGCTATGTTTGTGAGGCATCTAGGCTAGGTACGGGATTGTACGGCACCGCAAAGATATTGATAATCCTCCTTACGTTTTGTGTCATATAGCAGTCTCACTTGCGCAGATGCCGTGCTTTCCCTTTCTTGCAATGCCGAGGACAGATTTGCATGCAACTCCTCTTCTCCCTGTATGAGCTTTGGCAGACTGATCGGATTAATTATTGAGGACCCAAGTTGCAGCAGAGAGCGTGAGTGGACCCTGTAGTGGGATTGCTGTCAGATACCAGTGCGAAGCGTGATTCTGAAACTCTAACAGTCCTTGCTCTAAACCTCTTTTAAAGGCTGCCTTGATGAACAATTTTAAAGTTTAATTAATTAGACTACCAAGTGTTTAGAGTTACTCACCCTTGACACGTCTATTCGTGCCAATTTGCTTTGCCGCTGTTTTGTGCTGTTGCATTAATGTGTATATTTTAATTTCAACCCTCTATACTGAATGCTCCAAGACAGATGTATAGCTCGGTCAATCATGGAAAGCCGTTTTATCATTTACCAGACAGTAATTTTCTGATTAGTAAGGACTTTATTCAAACTAGTGGCAATTTTACTCACACTGGTGGCGGTTCTGTCCTTAGTAGTGACGGTAATTTTCTTGCTAATGGCATTAAAGTTCTCACTTGTAACGTGAATTTTCTCACTGGTGGCAATTTCGGTCTCACTAGCAATGGGTTTTTCTTACATGTGCCGCAAATTTTCTTACCAGTAACAGTTTGTTCTCACCTGTGACAGTTTTCTTCTTACCATTGGCAATAGCGTTCTCACTTGTGACATCTGGCTGAAGCAGGATGTAAACGATGTTTTGCCTACCTTCGATTGAAGATCTATTCCCGTATTTTGTTTGATTTGGTTGCCGTTCAGAAATCACAGGATTTGTCGTTTCATGTTAAAGTTGTTACGTATCTAAGAAGCTCTCATGTGGTTAGAACCACATCCTGCTCCAGACAATGGGAGGAGTGTCGATAGAAGATTGTTTTTCTTACTTAGTCCCTCCTATTCAAATAAAACTCACTATTATTTCAACATGTAAAAAACACAGGTCACTTGTTAGAACACTGTTGAAAACTGTCACATGTAAAGAAAATGACCGTCACTAGGGAGTACTGAATTGCCACTAGAAAGAAAATTTACGTTACTAGTTTGAAAAAAAATCGTCATAAGCGAGAACATTCATGTTACTAATTCAAATACAGTGTTTGCTATAGGAAGAACATTGTCGTCACCACTTAGGACAGAATCGTAACTAGTGGGAACAAAATTGCCGCTAGTGAGATTACCAAGAGAGACTCTTTATCTGATTAGTTAACTGGTGACATCTGATCGTTAAATGTTAAAACGCCTTGCCATAATAAATTGCTTCGCCATACGATTAACTTGCCTTTAAAACCAGTCAGCAATCTAAATAAATTTAGAAACATGCTTACTACAAATGCCTATTACAAAGAATCGGGTACAAACAATTCATGGAGAATTGTTTGTTCATACATACAGTTTACAGATTGCCACACCAATTAAACCACATTAAACCTAGCTTTCTGGTTACAGTCATCTGAAATGCACAACAGCAATAATTAATTTGGCAAAACAACACATGAATAAAACGGTTTGAAAAAGCCGTTTGCGGCGGATCAATTGACGTTATCTATTTTATTGGTATAGGCCTACGTGATGTTGCTCTTGTTGAAATATTCTTTACTGACCACAGGATGGCGTCATTACTGAAAGATAAAAGTTTGTGTGTGAATGGATGTCTCTGGAATGAGGCGATCGAAGATAAATTAACCTGTTGTGCACATAGGTATAGAAGATTTATAGTTTTAGCTTTTAGTCGTTTACATCTATTTCAAGATCTATGTACATATACATGTGTAAAATAAACAATTAATTAAAGAGCTAATGGAATGGTGTTTATTGTGCCACAGAATGAATCCACAAGTGTGTTCAGAGAGCAAAGAAGCATGTAGTGTGTTTGATGTACAAGATACTACATGACCTTCAGATGACTGGAAATGTACATTCATTACATTACATGCAATTTACATCACATTACATGCATTGCAATTTTTTAATGCTTGAATGTTTTTAATGCAGATTGTATCAGTCCTTGAAAACCACAGGCATTTGGTTTTCATTACAAACTGGGGGTATAGAGACAGCTTTTATATGAGAATGCAAATCACCTACTGGCTACAATGCTGTCAGCTGACAGAAAAGCACTTGTAAATTGTCCAGAACTATAGCCCTACAGGAAAGTGGTGATGTGCTACTGGTTAATGTCCACACCAGCCACACATAATTTGTTGAAATCCACAGGGGAACCTCAC